>NW_020291645.1:546678-642758 GCF_003184785.1 Aspergillus japonicus CBS 114.51 | reverse complement strand
GGGGGAGGTGTTGCGGGGGGGCAAACGTACCCGAAGTGCGGGTGTTGTGCGAGCACTCGGCGGCTTGGATGGCCGTGGAGACTTTGCTGGCTGTTTTTTGGGGTCTTGTTAGTAAGTGAGTTTCGCGTGGATTCGCTAGCTGGCTAGCTGGCTAGCTGCATTGGTAGGTATGCAGGTAGAAGGGAAATACCAGAGCAGTTATAAGTCCCTGGGCATTTGCCCTTGGTGTTGGTGGAGGCGGGGTCGAGGGTCGCGGCGGCCAGGGAGGCGGCGCTGAGGACGACGTAGAGGAGGGAGTTGGCGGAGACCATTTCTGCTTGCAAGTACAGACGAGAGCTTGTTGTTTGCTGAATGCTGAGTGCGGAGAGAAAGGAAGAGTTGGGCGAGAGATGTAGACCTTTATATACCCAGTACGTAGACGCCAGCTTCTCCACAAACCCACCCACACCTCCTTCTCGACTGCGAGCAATCCGATTGATCCCCTATCTATCTGACACTTCCCGGCTCCGGGATGTACGTGTCCTGAGTCGAGGCGAAACCGAAACCCAGGGGCGCGAGTGGATCATCTTCTATGGTCTGGATTCTCGATTCTGGAATTGTGGTCTCATCCCGAAAGACGGGGTTGTGTGTGTGTGTGTGTGTGTGTGTGTGTCAGGAGTCGGAAGACGGAAGACGAAAGATGCAGACGGCAGAAATCATCAGGTGGACCAGTCTAGAAGCTCTTTAAACTGGGGGAATTTTGAGTAATTTAAGCTTGTTACAACGGCGTCGTTTGGGATTATCCACCTGGTCTCCACTCGGCGGGATCGGCGCGGGATCAGGAGATGCTAATTGAGTGAGGGAGGAAAAAGGTATAGTTCGCTGGATTATAGGCTGGTTTCACCGTGGACTGAGTGCAGCCGACAGATCTCTTGCCATCTGGCAGTAGCTTGAGGCACTTTTGTCGATGGAAAATAGTATGTTGCCTCCGGTTGCATGCAACTCACAGCTCGTTTTGTTGGCTGATTGATATTATATACTTCATAACTCAAAGAAAAGTGACAAAGAAGGAAGATATGACTAGGAAAAACGACCGAAACCCCATAGAAAACAGTTTGGGACCAAGAAGGGTATAAACACAACATCATGCGACGTCAAGCACGTTCCGCTAACGGTCCGCTCAAGTATATCGGCTCATCACACTACTCTCTCACTTTCTACTCGTCGCCTCCAACTCCGACGGCCCTCTCGCCATCGCCTCATAATATACCTGCCCGGGCTGGTGTCCGTGTCCTGGCTCCTGGTACACCTGCTGCTGTTGCTGCGCATCCCAACTCCAATGACCCCCCTGGCTCTGGGGCGGCGGTGACCCCGACAGATCCAGACTCGTCGCATACACCGCCGTTCCTGGAGACTGCGCGTTGCCGTAGTCTCCGTACGGCTGCTGCATCTGCTGTTGCTGCTGGAGGGGCTGTCCGGGAGTCGTCTGCATCATGCCAACCCCCAGCCCGGCGACGCCCGCGTCGTAGTCACTCTTTCCCCGTCCATGTCCCTGGCTCTGCGTCTGGTCCCCGCCACCATGGCCGGGGCTCAGCATCGACGCCCACTTCGCTGTCCGCTCCGTGCGACCGTCCTGTGAGGACATCCACTTCTGATACACCCTATTCCGTCCCAGAAGGAAGAATAATGCGCCCAATATGCCGACGAAGGCGACAGAACCCACGACAATACCTGCTATAGCGCCGCCGCTGAGGCCGCCGGATCCGGACGACGAGGAGGCAGATGGACTGGAACTGGCGGTGCTGTTGGATGTGGGGATGGAGCCTTCGGCGGGTATAGACTGACCCGGGACGAGCATGTAAGGGTAGTTTTTTGCTTTCTCGTATTGCGCTTCCCAGGTCATCGTTTCGTTCTATGAGGGGTGGGGTTGAATCAGTTCGACGTGGATAGACAGACAAAAGGGTTGAAAGAGAGACATACAGGATTGATGACGCCTACCATGCCATTAACGAGGCAGGAATCTATGGCTGTACAGTAGAAGAAGGTTGGCTGTGTCTGGGGTTAGTGTGCTGCCGCATATAGGTCGCTTGAGTCTTGTTGGAGGGCGCAAGAACATACCTCGGTGTCGTTCACAACGAGGGACCAGGTAGGTGGCTAACACACAATAACTGTCAGGATACGGCTTTGGGAAAGAGTACATCGGAAACAGTACCGGTCCGACCAAATCGCCATCATCTTCATTGAAACTGTTGAAGATTCCCGAGTAGAAGAGGGATTCGCTAGCAGGCACGCACGGCGCCAGGTAGTCGGCTTTCACGACTGAATGATTTCGAGGATAGAACTCGAAGACAATCACGTCGCCAACTTTGGCGGTGATATTATGTGGAGAATACCCATGGGGAGAGGTCTTTGAGCCAACTTCGACCGTGTGTGTCGCCACGCCCGTTGTCGCTGACGAGGTGGAGGAACGACTTGCCGTCGACGTCGCCGACGTAGTCGTCGCCGCCGAAGTTATCGACGATGTGTCCCCGTAATAGGACATCTTGATGGTGCTTGTGGTTAACGACGAGAATTTCAAGGAAAGTCAGGTTATTGTAGCAGCATGAGTTGTAGAAATCGCGGTGAAGGGTCAGCAGACAAAAGGAGCTGAAAGACACAGAACAATTTCCCTCTTATTCCGTGAGACAAGGCTGAGCAGATCATCAAATTCGGCTGCGTACGTCGCACAAAGCCTTCGACTGGCGAGGCCGCGAGTTTTAAAACTGGGGGTTGAATAAAGAAACAGGGATTCGTATCTGAATCTGAAGCACTCATAGACAAAGGAATGATGACATCGTCTCCGACCGAGAGGATAATGGTACAGACTCAAAAGACGACCGAGACTTGAGATGGGAAATTCGAGATGAGGGGCTTCTCCTCCCTGCATCCGGAAGAGTCTCTCACATTGGGCTCTGTCATCTTCTCTCATGTTTTTCGTCTTTGGCTTTTGGCTGCTTGTTGGCAGGACAGTACCTCGTGTTCGTGATCATCTGCCGGCGTTGCCATTGGTTAGGGTTTTGGCACGGACAGCCATCCCAACCAGCAGGCAATCAATAGCTTTCTTGGCTCCGGCCGAACCACAGATGCAATTAAACATAATGTCAACTTAAATCACTGGGGTCTCGAACTATTCGGATTGGTCTTCAACTCTTTTCTCGGGACCCTTCACTTCATGTAGCTATGCCCTTACATGGGACCTGAATCGCTGTAGAGCTCGTCAGCGGTCGAGTCTCCGGATCAGCCACCTGCAGGATCAGATGCAGGGTCTGGTTACCATTCTTATCACTTACAGCCGCCCTCCCTTGGCAATTGGAGGAGAGAAAGAGGGAGAGAGAGACCAGAGAGACACGATTTTCGTTCCCGGACTCCGTGTTGAAGCCCCACTCGACCACAATTTCCTTCTATCGTTCTGTGGTTCGTCGACGGCTCGATCCATTGAGACCATTTGAAGGAGAGGGAGTCGCCGTCTGGAACGAACGTCTTCCAAGCATCGAAGATCAATCTTGAATTCCCAGCAGCACCCGGCAAACTGGGACCCAGACCATCGATGCTGTCAACAACGATTATCTGTTCGTATTCCAGCTTTGGTTCGTCAGACGCAGATTGTCCATCGTTTCCGGGCGGCGAAAGGGTCGTGATATGCTTGTTCCATCATCAGATCATTGCTCCACTTGACTGTCTAGTCTGCTATTCAATGCTCCGAGTACTGTCTTTTGTACCGCTATAACGGCCAGACGATCGTTAGTGCAAGTCAGGCAAGTAATGTGTGACAATCACAACGGGTTCCATACTTCCGATACTTGATGTCGACTATCCCAATTCAAATGAGAGATTGGAAACTTGGAGGACTCTCGTTGATAATGATTTCATGACTAGGATATTCCCCATATAGACTGCCAGCACGAATGTTAACAATCGACCACCCGGTGAAACCAGAAGCGTACTTGATTAATCCCGATGGAGGATCACTTTCAGTGATGCGGAGCCAGCTTGCTAGGCCATATTGATGGATTCTGTGGACGGAGGCGATGCATGCGATATCAGGCTGGGGGTGATGAATTGGCGCGTCTCTGTTGTCTTGACCAGCAATTGAGTATACTCGAATGCACGGACGGAAGATCCTGTTTCGGAAAGTGTGTGGGTAAGGCTGATATCGGGGCAACGAGAAGTTTCATAAGTGGAAAGGCACATCTGGGGAAAGTGAGCGTGTTTATGTTCTGGGTGATGAGATGAAAGAGAGAGCAGCGCTAGTCAACTGCAGAAGATTTACTCTCTGGCGGCCCCTCTGCGCTTGGTCAGCTGTGTGTGGTGCCCCAAGAGGTACCTTGTAGTCACGATTTACTGCCAGGTGAAACCTCTGGCAGAAACGACTTCCATGCTTCGATGCAGGCACTTGATCTAAGAATGGCAGATCGATTTTGAAGTGATGCTCTGATTTCGACTTCCATCAGAACCGTACGCATAAGATTTTCCGACATACTATGTGTGACGATTCACAAAATTAAAATGACGAGCTGAAGGTACCACTCACAAGCCACGTTGATCTACGAGCAAACAAACGATGATAGAGCCTTACTAATCTTGCAATCAGGTCGATTGTCATACAGACACAATCTGATCCAGAGGAAACAGGGACAATGACCTCGTTAGTTCCAATGTCTTCAATAACATATTAGAAACATTGTCGCCTTCCGATCACGACTCAAGTCCTTGAAACAGACACACTACGGTATCAGCTCAAATGGATAAGACTCCAAGTTCCCCATTCTCGTCCACTTCCGTTGTCTTGACCCAAAAGTCCCGGGCCTAAGGTGACTGACTTACGAGGCACGACACGCTCTTCGTTTGATCCTGTCGAAGTGTCCGACCACCAAGACAGCCTTGACAATCCGGTTTCGGTGGCTGTCCATGCGATCTATCTGCGAGAAGGTTGACCCGACTGAACCTACATCCTTTCCCAGTGGTCTCTCAGAACGTCCCATTGATTTTGCTTTCCACAAACCTGCGATCTTGCTCAGGCTTGAGACATCGCAGACCATCTCTTGCGGGCGATGCTGACAATATCGACTCCAGACCCAGAGGCCATGCCCCTCCCGTCTTTCGATGTTCTGCAGATGCAGTGGTACCGAGTCAAGTTTGCTGCTCCGATGCTGCAAAGATTGAAGTCGAAGAACTCGAGAATCTCCGTTGGGAGGGGAAGTGGGAAGAGGATGACAAACTGCGGAAACAAGACGCGGGCAATGAGAAGTTGTGTATAGGAGGCAGTGGCACGCAGTGTCGCTTAATGGGCTACAAATTGTGTGTTGTAGCCGTCACAACTCGATCCACTTTGCTACGCATATTTATTTGTATTCTATGGACAATCATCATGCCTAGTACGTCTAGAGCCGGCAAACGCACCAATCCCACATTTGTCTGTCCCATGGTTCAATCCAAATGCTTGCTGGTAATTTCGGATTGAAATAAGCGTGGAAAGAGCCGATCAAGATAGCAGGCACTGACTAGGGATTACCATCGCCAGAGCATGATCTTAAGGCTTCGAATTATGCGCTCCAACCTCCCACTGATTTGGGATGGCATGCTGCCGTGAAAGGCAAAAACGCAGAGAAATTTGTCGCAATGACACGCTGATTGATGATATGAAGCAGCCGCGGTTCGATGGAGGCTGCTGGAAATCAGAGTATGCGAAAAGAGTCGTTATTCACAAGGCAAGAATTGAAAAGGCTCGGAAGCATGAACTATCGTGGCGCTCATCTGCAAGGGAGAGGATGATAGGTCACGTGGGGTATTGGTAGATGGATCTGTAGTGTTTGCGGGGTAAGATAATATAGGGTGTTGATATGTCAACAGCGAGTATCGAGCTGAACTGGATATAAGGAATCGAGATGAACACACTATACACACTCATCTGAGAACTGCGTTGGAATGAGGACTAGTTATTGTTGATATCTCCTAGATTGATACTATTCTGGACACTCCTGCTAATCATCATTCATCTCCCACAGCGGCAAACTAGATACTGTTCAGCTTGACTACCCGCCAACTTCCTCACCCATCCCTCCTTTGGCTGAAGACCATACATGTCACATTTCGGTCAAAGCAAATGTTATGGGCCACTTCTCCTCTCTGGTGGTACCGTTATTGCCCTTCCTGCCTTTCGGACTCTTGCGGTGGTTGCTGTTGCACCTATCATAATGGCTGACGCTGACGTTGCTGCGGATGTTGTGAATGACAGCTGTTCACCTCGTGCACTCCTGCATCGGACCCCACAAACTCGTGACTGTATCAGGTGATCTCCGCCACTACTGATCAGAGGGGGCGATCCCCCGCGGTGGACAAGGCTACGAGCCTACGACAAGGCCCGGCCTCTGTACAACCGTGCCCTGTAATGACAAGGACTTTGGGACCTATGAGCAGAGACGATGTGGAGAAACACCTGATATATTCCCAGAGATGACGCTGAAGCGACAACATCAAGACCTGTGCTACAGCGCTTTTGTTTCACCATCTCCCAGAGACAGGACCATATAAAAGGATGGAGAAATGATTAGAGGGGTTGCCTTATTTTGTAAGGTCGAGTTTAGCTTTGCGCCTCTCCGCTTGGTCTCAAGCCCGGATCTGCAGACAGGTCATGAGTGCCCAGTGCATATCGTCATCGCTCCTGAAACAGCAAAGCAGAGGCCTTTCTCCCCCTCCTTCCTCGCCCAGAGAGAGAGTCTAGCATCCATGATTCCGCATGATTGATGGGATAGAATTGAGCATCTGATCTCTAGAGCCTACCGATTGGTGGGGCCAGCACAAACCAAAGTGAAGAAAGAAGTCCGTCGGGCGCATTGAATGTGGTCGGAGCTACCGAGACGGGAAGCCAATCACCGGTTGCGGTTGTGCACGGATGGATCACTGGGTGGCCGTCTTCTATCCCGCGGCCCAAAATTATGGAGGAATTTCCTTCAATCTTCCCTCCTTATCAGCCAAATCTTATCCTAATTGTCTGACTAGACTGCCTTCACCGACTCCTCAAACATAATCTTCTGGTTAATACCTTGTGTTCGATTTCGCTTCCATCCACCCTCCTGGGTTTAGCCTTTGGTTTGGACCCCTTGGCCAAAGTCTCATTTATTTTATAAAATGTCATCATTCTCCCACTGCTAGTCATGTCTGTTGACGAGCCCGCACCGTGGCCGGTTCTGCTTGTTCATCGCAGGCTGTGATCATTTTTGTCATCTACTTGCCTCTCG
Organism: Aspergillus japonicus CBS 114.51; assembly: GCF_003184785.1. Classification (NCBI taxonomy): domain Eukaryota; kingdom Fungi; phylum Ascomycota; class Eurotiomycetes; order Eurotiales; family Aspergillaceae; genus Aspergillus; species Aspergillus japonicus. The sequence goes on along the minus strand of NW_020291645.1, from coordinate 635,502 downwards.
AGCACTCATCCCCATCCCCTTACCAATTCAATTGCTCGCCTTCTCCACTAGATTGAAGAGAATGCTGAGGCGCCGCTATTGCTTTCCGAGCTGAGCATTTGTCTGGTGACGTCGGTCAGTTCATAATTGCGTACGGAAAAGGAAATTGATGGCTGACACCATGCTTTGTCAACAGTATCCAGATTACCCCTCAATCTATAGACACCACGAAGATTTTGTCCCACTTGCTCTCTTTGCGACATCATAATGGCCTCTCAAGAGTCACCGTTGGCTTCGGCGTCGGAGCAGCCCAACTCGAAAAAGAGCCGATTCGCCGGTTGGCTTGGAAGAGGGGCGCCGAAGACTTCAGCGCCAGAAGCGGAGAACAACGATTCTTATCGTCCCAAAGCCACGCTCGGAATCCTAAGTGATAAAGAGACCGATGAGGTACCTGGTGAGTGACCGAATCAGCAGGAGTTTCCGGTTGGCATTGAGAGAACGTGCCGGCTCACAATGTGAACACAGGAACGGTCCTTCTGCTCTCTTCTAATCGCAACGAGCCGTTGGGGTTGAGGCACCAACCACATCGCGAATCCAGCTCATCCATACCCTCACCTTATCCACCGTCGCGGGCTTCTTCCCGCTCCGTCCCACCACAGAAGAAGACCGCCAACGGTCAGATTATTCTGAACCCACAGCCCGATGATTCAGCAAACGATCCACTGAATTGGCCTGTATGGCGCCGAGATGCGGCTCTGGTATCCTTAGGCTTTTATTGCCTGATGGGCGGGGGCATGACCCCGATCCTGGCTGCCGGCTTTGAGCAAGTCGCCTCGGATTATGGCGTAACCACGCAAAGGGTAGCTTACACCACGGGGTTATACATGCTTGGGCTAGGAGTCGGATCTGTGGTAATGTCTCCAACAGCCATTCTGTATGGGAAACGCCCAGTGTATCTCTTAGGCGCAATTCTCTTCATCCTTTCTGCCGTCTGGTGTGCGCTGTCACCCAACTATCCCAGTCTGGTTGTCGCCCGCATTTTCCAGGGGATCGCAGTAAGCCCGGTCGAGTGTTTGCCGTCCGCAACTATTGCAGAGATTTTCTTCTTGCATGAACGGGCATATCGCGTTGGTATCTACACGCTTCTTCTGCTAGGGGGCAAAAACCTCATTCCTTTGGTCAGTGCAGCTATCATTAGCAGCCTAGGATGGCGTTGGGTTTTCTGGGTCGTTGCCATCGTTGTCGGCGGCTGTCTCGTCCTTCTCTTCTTCTTTGTACCGGAAACCTTCTGGGACCGCACCCCTCGACCGCATCGACCCCGCAAACGCCCCAGCATCTATCGTGGAATGTCAAACATCATGACCCATGGATTCCGAGGCCGGCACCCACATGCCCACCGTCTGGAAGATCCGTCGCCAGATGAGAACGTGGCTCCTGCCCAGCCAAAGAAGGCCAAGAAGGGACACGTTGGCTTTGTTGATGGAGCCGGTGAAGGCGATACCCAGGATCTGGAGAAGGTGCAGAATGAGGAGCAGGAAAACCAAATTACCCCTGTACTTGAAGTTCCTGCAAGCCAGCCTGGCACAGAAGCAGCACATCCTGCTAATTATGAGAAAGCTGACGGTTTTCTCACTCCACCTGTTCCGGGGGCAGTATCTCCTTCGGAACTCGAGACGGGTCGGCGGTTTGAACTATCTCCGGCTCGTAGTGAGTCTATGGACCCTGCCCCGCCAGCTACTCCGGCAGCACAATACACCAACCGACTCCGTGAGCAGCCCAGGATTTCTTTCACGTACTATCTCCGGCCTTGGAATGGGCGCATTGCTCACGACAATTGGTTTCGTGTTGCCTTGCGACCTTTCATATTGTTTGCATATCCCGCAGTGCTGTGGTCCGCCACTGTATACGCTCTTTCAGTGGGATGGCTTATCGTGATCTCCGAAGCAGTTGGCTCTATCTACGAAAAGCGAGATACGTACAACTTCACGGCTTTGCAGGTTGGCCTGGTGTATATCTCGCCGTTCGTGGGTGGCCTTCTTGGAACTGCAGTAGCGGGCAAGGTTTCGGATATCATTGTGAAGTACATGACACGGCGCAATGGAGGCATATATGAGCCGGAGTTCCGTCTGGTCATGGCACTTCCGATCGCTCTCGCCACAACAATCGGTCTCATGGGATTTGGATGGAGTGCCCAGGAGCGCGATATGTGGATTGTGCCGACCGTCTTCTTTGGTATTGTTTCTTTTGGATGCTGCCTTGGGAGCACGACATCCATCACATTTTGTGTTGACAGCTACCGGCAGTATGCTGGTGAAGCTTTGGTGACACTCAATTGGAGCAAAAGTTCGTAATGCCCTTCCCCCCGGCTGAAATCGCGCTTCGACAAAACGCCCAACTAACATTTTCCCGCAGACGTGTTTCATGGACTCATATTCTCGCTTTTCATTGTGGACTGGCTAGATGCAGAAGGATCCCGGCTGGTGTTTATTGCATTGGGAGTGATCCAGCTGGGTTGCTTACTGGCTACCATCCCTATGTATATCTATGGGAAACGACTTCGCATGTGGACTGTGAGGAAACAATTGATGGAGAAATTCTAGATAGATGCCTTTTTGGATGTGTGATAGATATTCTCGGGAGGGGCGCTATTGCCGTTCCAGCTCTGATCCGTGATGTCCTTCCGTTCGCCTGGCGGGAAACTGCCCATTGGACAGCGAGGTTGGGGCAAATCTTGTTTTTATCACATGGCGATCGGCATTTGTACAGTATCTATAGAACACCGCCATATTACCTTGCTTATAATACGGTAGACATGCATCGAGCTAGGACGATTTTGACAGCACTGAAAATGTCATAGCTAACGGACCAAGACCCATCAGATCGGGGCCCAACTGGACGGGGAAAAAAACCTGACTATGGCCACCCGGTGTCTCGGAGCTTACTAACCGATGCAGTGATTGATGTCAAATGCTCAGTGGGCCTCAACTGATCCGACGGCGAAGGCGAGGCTCACAGCCTCCATGGCAACTCACACAGAGACTTTTTCCGGATTTTGTGATTGGCAGAACAGTGGAGAGGTGCCGTGAGTTACTAATCGCGTCCACGGTAACTACATGAGGAAGTTGAGAGTCCAGCTTCTAGACTGCTTAGTCACATTCACCTGCTGTCGACTTATCTAATGCTCAGCGGTCTGCAGGCAGATTCCAGAGTCAGATCCTAGTCGGCTGAAGGCAGCTGTAGCTGCAGGTGCAGCAACAGGTGCAGCAACTATTTTGTCGATCATGACGCGGGATACGACGTCAGCGGTGAAGGCATGAAGAGGAAACTTGTATTTACTGAGTAGATGCAGTTCTAAAGGGGGGGAGATGGAGGTAAGCACAGGAAAACAATTCCATGTCCGCCTTTCTCTAGCCTTGCCCAGCTAGCCTGGAGCCTCCTTGATTGCCCCTCCTCTCACCGGCTATATGTAAAATCACAGATGGAAAAATGCTGTCCAAATGGTTTACCCTGGCGAGGTCCTTCCCGTCGTCAGAAGCCCACATATCGACGCCTTAGGCAGGAATTTGCAGTCCGAACCCTGAAGGCGGAGGTCTCTCAACAGGAAAAGAGCTGCCCTCACTGGTGGGTTCTCAGCCCGTTCCCAATCCACCATCAGTCTGATCAGGTCCTCAAGAGGACTAGCGTTAAAGAAAACCTGGTTTCAAACCGAGTCTCCAGCCCCAGGGCTGCCGTCCCGGAAAGCGGAATGGGCGGAGCTATCGATGAAGAAGTGATCCAATCACATTCTCAAACAAGGATTTCCGGCACGAAGGATTGAAATCGCTGGAGATTTTGGTGGGGTTCGAATCCTACTTGAAGGCGAACAAAGTGACATGGATGCTTGTGAGAGATCCAATTATATATGAGCAACTCTTGGTATGATTGATTGAGCCTTGAAGTTGTAACTGTGAGGTACTGTACAGTACATGTCGGGAAGTGGGAATATGGTACACAGTCTACACATAGTACAACCTCTTCGCCATAAAAAAAATGTATGCCTAGGGCCATCATCATGTAATCAGCTCACAGTTCCTGAGTCGTCGCAACACGAGAAATTGAGTGGAGTTCGGGAGTTGCATGGTCCAGAAGAGTGGATGTACGGAGTACAGGTCGACAGGATGCAAAAGACCGACTACAGATTGGATCTCATTTGTCGGGTCATTCTCCATTCATTCAGAAAGATTTAGAGATCCTCAGATCTACTCCCCACTGGGTATCATTCGGCGCCTGCCCTTTTGTCGTATCTTTTTATCCCCTTTTGCCTTTTCTTGTACACTATCAATATCGCCACATTTGACGGGTACCCCCGGATAAGGCGCAGTTGTGTGGACTGACTGACAGCTGATGAGGTGACTTTTCATGAGATAATCGGTCACCGACTATGAGTATGATCCTGGTCAGTGACTGACGGTGGTGATTGTGATGTGGTTTCCCGACATTCCACGTAAGATTTGCCATCCGGAATTTCCTGATTCATGCGTCCGTTACGTTCTGGCCATGACTAATCTGCTACTTACTTTTTTGGAACTGTGCAAAGTAATTGAACCTACTGAATAACTATGGATGCATTGTTTCGGTCTGTATGTAAAATGAAAGATTAATTTCCCCAATCCACTGCTACTGCTGGTTGATGTCCCAAAAGAGTCACTTTCTGCATAAATTTGCTGACTGATTAACGAACTGACCAAACCATTTGACTAGATGGCTGAGTTACTGGTTACTTACTCTGCCCTCGTCTGTTGTCTTGTCTTGTTTCGTTTCGCCTACCCTTCCTTCTCTTACTCCCCTCCCACCACTCACTCACTCACTTCTCCTCGTCCTCCTTCGAGTGCCCTGCAAGCAATCCTTGATTGAGTTGATATTAAACCCGCTCGATTCCAGCTGGCTTTCAGCAGCCCGCTCCTCCCCTTCCCTTTCCTCTTCTTCCCTTCTTTCTTTCTTTCTACTTCCTACTGCTACTACTCAATCCCATTATCCTACATTTTCTCTGTCCTCCTATCTAGCCTCTTTCCGACTTCTACTATCGCGACGTCACCTCCCTTGTGGCTCCCTCACTAACACTATTTTCGCCACACTTTAATCCGATCAAGCCAGCGCCTCCATTCCCACCCCCACCAGGATGGCTGCATAAGCCCGTTTGAGCGCCAACTCCCTCTCCCCCCCCGTCGCATCGATTTTTATGAGAGTCAGGACCGCCTAAAAAATAATTATAGTTCTTACTATTATTATTTTTATTGTTATCATCCTACATCCTCATTCTCTTCTCCTCTTCCTTTCCCTTTCCTCTTCCTTTCCCTTTCCTCTTCCTTTCTTCCTTTCCTCCCCGCCATGGAATCATCACCCCCGCCACAAAGGGGCGATGACCATAACGCGGGTCGCCGAGTTCGGGAATTGTACCGGTACTTCCAGCCCGAACGCGCCGGTGTCCCTCAAGACCGCAGTTCCACCTCCGCCAGCGATGATGCGTTTCCCTCCGCCAGTTTAGATTCCTCCAGCCATATTCCTTCGTCGCCCTCATTATCCTCCCAATGTCCTTCGAACTCCGCCATTGACGCCGCCGCTGCGGGGCTTGTCCCCGAGACTCTGATACTCGGCGAAGCTAATGCGACGTTAACATCGTTTGCGCAGCTGGCAGCATTGCGACTCAATGTTGAGCGCGTGTTGATCAGGTACGTCGGGAACCAAAACTCAATACCCTGGGGTAACTCCTGTCCGCCTTTTCACTGTGGATGACTGACTTGACCGACCTCCCCGACAGTGTTTCGGACCGCCAAAGCCAATTCATTTTGGCGCAGAGCACCCAGACTGGGGGCATTAGCGATTATCAAGCATCCGGGGAAGGTGTCTGGGATGGTTGCTCAACATTATCATCCAGCGCCTGGAGTATGTGCAAGGTAGGTATCGACTCCTCGAATATGTTCCGTCGCTTCGGTTACTCAGACGAGATCGCCTCTTTCCTCCAGGCCACTGTTGCTCTTCCGTCCGCCCGCGAACCGGGACAACGCCAGTTCTTGATTCTGAACGACCTCAGCGAAGAAGAACGATACAAGCGCCTTCCATTCGTAATAGGAGACCCGAAGTTCCGATTCTATGCCGGTACGCCCTTGACGACGGACACTAATGTCAACATTGGATGTTTCTTTGTTCTTGACACCAAACCGCACGATGGTTTAAGCAATACGGAGAGGGGCACTATGGACACATTGGCCGGCTTGATCATGGACTATTTGAAGGTTAGCCGCCAGGCTTCCGAAGGTCGCCGCGCAGCCCGCCTGTCTCGTGGTCTCAGCTGCTTTGTTGAAGGTAGCTCCAGCTTTGTCGATGGAGGCCATCCCTCCTCCTCTGGTAGCTCTGCAGCGGCACCCAGCACACCTCCTTCGTCAAGTCAACGAGCCAACCACCACTCTCTTGGGTCCCTTAATAGCTTCGATGCCCCATCTAGACGATCTCAAAGCAGCGATACTCGCTCTTTCAGTTCCGTGTCGGAATCAAAGCTCGATCATGCTCAATCCTCCGGACCGGATATCCCCTTCCCGGATTGGTGGGCTGGCAGTCGCGAAAAAGAAGTGAAGGATTCCGATGACTCTCATGGACATAGCTGGGCATTCAGACGGGCCGCTAATCTGCTACGAGAGAGTCTTGAGCTTAGTGTGGATGGCGGAGTCATTTTCGTCGAGGCGAACAATAGTCCGATGATCGACATCGACACAGGAAGCGATTGCTCGATCGAAGGCAACAATCCGGCTCCTGTGCTGGCTATCTCAACCAATGAAGAGCCATTTGCGCCCGGCCCGGGTTCGAAGGTCCTCTACCCAGCAGCCTCCCTCGACACTGCGTTTCTTCACCAACTACTGCGGCGGTACAGTAAAGGCAAGCTTTGGTCATTTCATCGCGACGGTATGATATCGAGTTCCGACGATGAATCGCCGCGCAGAAGTCGCTCGCGCACCACCAAGTCGTCCGAGACGGGCAAGTCAGGATCCAAGCGATGGAGAGCCACGGAGAACTCTATGCTGAATCAGTACTTCCCGAATGCCACTCAAGTTCTTTTTGTGCCACTCTGGAATTCTGCAAATTCGCAATGGTTTGCCGGCTGTTTCTGTTGGAATACTGTGGAGACGCAAGTGTTCAGCTCGTCGGTAGAATTGAGTTCCATCCTCGGGTTCGGATCTTCCATCATGGCAGAGTGCAATCGGGTCGAATCACTCATTTCAGATCGGCAAAAGGGCGATTTTATAGGCAGTATATCGTAAGTATTCCGAACATACATTTCATACACTGTTTGCTGACAATTTGCCAGTCACGAGCTTCGGAGTCCACTCCACGGTATCCTGGCGGCCGCGGAGTTTCTCAACGGCACGCAGCTTGACGAGTTTCAGACCTCTCTCTTGGAGACTATCAACGCATGCGGCCGTACTCTGCTGGACACGATGAACCAAGTCCTGGATTTTAGCAAAATTGTTTCTCTGGAACGCACCTATCGAAATATGAAACGAGGTCGAACATCACCCACCGAGTTGAAAGGACCGAATCGGTTCTCCACGCACCTGGATACCTATGTGACGACAGATTTGGCTTTATTGGCTGAAGAAGTTGTAGAAGGGGTATGTCTGGGTCATGCATATGGTCAGAAGTCCTCTGCCCCTTTTGATCAGCCCATGGTCCTGCCGCTTGGCCAATTGAGAAAACCCACGTCTGAGCTTGAGGCAGAGACGGCATGTCGTTCAGATGTGGAGGTCATAGTCGATATTGCGCATAATGATTGGACTTATCTCACGCAACCGGGAGCCTTGAGACGTATTATCATGAACGTTTTTGGAAACGCGATGAAGTACACTCACAGTGGTCGTGTGTCTTTGCATTTGGAGGTCACAGAAGCTTCAGAGGGCCGCTCACGCCGTCATGGAGTCGAAGAATTGGTCACCTTAACGGTATCTGACACGGGCAAAGGAATCTCTGAGGAGTTTCTGCGTGGTCGTCTGTACACACCGTTCGCTCAAGAAGACACTCTCGCAGTTGGGACCGGCCTCGGTCTCTCTATTGTACGGAGTCTTGTCAAAGCCCTTAAGGGTAGTATCAACATTCATAGTCGCCCTGGCGAAGGTACCATTGTTAAAGTGTCTCTTCCACTAATCCGACCTGGTCCTGAAGTGGATCTAGAGGAGACAGTGGGGCCCCGGTCGCCGTCGGCCAAGGAGAAAAACGCGTTGACAGAAAGTCGTATGCTGCGCGAAACTTATGCTGGTCGTCGCGTTGCAATTTGGGGGGTAGAACCCGCGGAAGCAGCGACACATGCATTCTGGTCCGTCTATATACGTTATCTGACCGACTGGTATGGCCTTGAGATAGTGTCGTCCCAGGATAGAATACCCGCGGATATTACTCTAGCTGAGGAACAGGACCTGGCTTCGGGAACGCAACCCGATACCGACACGACGCTTCCATGTCTCCTCGTCTTCTGTAGTAAATCTGTTGATTATACGACAAGTCGGTCGCGGTGGTTGTCTTTGGCCAACATGGTTAATATTATTCGACGACCATGTGGTCCACACAAACTCGCACGCAGCATTCGCAAGTGCTTGGAGATTCAAAATGGCACTTTACCAGTGAGGACAATTGAGCTACCTGAACGGCCCCGGCCCGCCGTCTTGACATCAGAGGATACATCCCTGGGAGAAAGGATGTTTGAGATTCCCACTGATACTCCGGAGCTCACGCCAGAAGCGACCGCCGGCTCAGACTCATCGTCTTCCTACGACTACATGCGGTCACAGTCCTCTGATGCCTTTGACCCTTTGTGTCCAACTGAATCACCGGCATCATCCGTGCAACCTCAATCGCCCAGGCAACAACCAGATTTCTTTCCGATTAATCGCCGCGCACGTATCTTGGTTGTGGACGACAATTCGATCAATCTCAAGCTAATGCTCACATTCATGAAAAAGAGGGAACTCGAAACGCTGGACTCAGCTGAGAACGGCAAGTTGGCCGTCGATGCCGTTGAGCGGTTGCCTGAAGGATATGATATTATTTTCATGGGTAAGTCGCTCTTTTCGTCACTATGATCTAGCCTTTTCCTAACTCCACCACTTTAGATATGTCTATGCCAGTAATGAATGGCTTTGAGGCAACACGCGCCATCAGAGCCATTGAGAAAGAGCGTGGTGAGGGCTGCGCCCCCGCCGTGATCATCGCCCTGACGGGCCTCAGTAGCTCGCGCGATGAATCTGAGGCACTTACGTCGGGTGTCAATTTGTTCCTCACGAAGCCGGTTTCCTTCAAAGAGGTTTCGAAGCTGTTGTCGGAATGGGAGGATAGAGAAACGGCGGAACGGCGTCTGTCGGGGTCTGGGTCTGCATCTGATTGAAACGAAATACACATCTCACAACAGCATGCGTGCATTTGATCAATTTTGTTGGTCTATGGTCTATGGGGATTTCCTTGATTTTGTTCCCAATCATTCTGTGTTGGGATTACTCCGTACACGGATATGAGGCATGAGTGATACCCTTCTCAGGACTTTGGAGTTTTTCTTCGGCTGGCGTTTATTTTGGCTCGCATGGTTGCGAGGTTATCGGTCGGATTGGTCTATTATTGAAATCGGGTTCAAAAAAAGGGTCTGTTTGGATTTCAGGGCAGGTCTTTAAATAATATATGTATCGATTTACTGCTACATGGACATCATATACTGATAGACGAGGAAGGTGTATATTGCAATGTATGTACTGTACTCATGGTATAACCACAACAGCTTGACCGGGGCTTTGTCTACATCTACAGTACAACGATCTTGCAGGAGTCGGCAGTTGTTAAAAATATTTGTTCACGCTGTCAAATTCCTTTGTTGTATCCCCTGAATGATGGGGAGTGGATGTACTCCGTACCGGACCCAGCCTTGCATAGGTGTCTATGTATGGTATTGTTGTATTTTGCTCCTTTGCTATCCTCCTATCATGGCTGGGCGATTGTCAGACGCGACCGTCCTGAGGCAGGAAATCTGGCAACTTAACCTCCGCCCGCAAGCGGCCAGCCACCACGTGATGTGGAGGCGGCGTTGCCCCTTTGCGGCCGGTGTGGAAACACACTGCAGCCAGCCCAGGCTCCATCGGGTCTTTCGCTCTCGCTCCTCTCTTTTGATTCTCCTGCATCCCAGCCCCTCGGTCTCTTCCTTCTTCCTTCTTCCTTCTTCCTTCTTTTTATTTCTTGGTCTCTTTGATATTGATTTTCTGTCGTTCAGTCGACGCCGTCTACCGGAATCGCCGTCGATTTCAGCATAATTGGTTGCCTCATTCGCGTTCCCTCTCATTCCCCGCGTCAGAGTTGCTCTCGTGGCTTGAGTAACAAACCATTGTCTCTAGATTTGATTCTTCTTTTACGGCCGGATCACTTAATGCGTGCTCAATTCTAGCTGCGGTCATTGTATCACTAATTTTTTCGATCGACATCTCTTTCGCGGCCGAAGCTTTGCATCATGAAGGTCCACCATCTGTCTTCGCTTCTTCTTCTTTTCCCCGCACTCTCGGTCGCCGTCGCCGATTCAACATCAGCCAGTGGGAGCCTGCAGGATGCATCCACCGCCAACGCTATTGATATAGATGCACTTGCTGCCCCCAAGGTTGCTTCTAAAGGGACGCTGGACGCCCCCATCGACGGCAAGGATGGCCGGCCTCACGCCGGTCCATGGGTGGAAACAAGCGCCGAGCGGGATCGCAAAAAGTCAGGCTCGAGCGTGTCAATGGACGACGTGACCGTGGCCGATTATAAAGCGACGGAACAACTTGGGCCTGACGGCAAGCCGATCCCGTATTCAAATGACGGCGTGATGGACGACCCTCATCGGACGGGTCCGAAAGAAGGAACTCGAGGAACAGAGGGCGGCGTCACGGAGAAGATGAGGGAGAATCCGTTTCCCGGCGAGAAGACGCCGGATAGTCCCAAGGAAGCTCCGCCGTTGCCGCACAGCGAGCAGCAGAAGCTGCCCGCGCAAAATGAGGCCACTGAGGCGAAGGACCCCAAGAGCTTTACTGCAGATTCGAGCCTGGGTCGACTCGAGGTAAGCGGGGATGCTGGTATGACCCTCAATTGAAAAGGGGCAAATGCGCTAACGCTGATTCAAAGAAACCCGCCGACTTGCCTGAGAAGCCCCATGACATCCCACCTCCCAAGTCGCCCGCGACGGTGAAAGAGAGCCCGCTCGGTCTGGACAAGGATGGTCACCTTCAACCACAATCCGGAGATATTCAGGAGGAAACCGCGTTCCATTCGCTGCTGTTCTCGTTTACCATGATCGTGGTTTCGGAGATCGGCGATAAAACATTCTTGGTGGCCGCCCTCATGGCGATGCGCCACCCGCGCCTGCTCGTTTTCTCCGCGGCATTTGGCGCGCTGATGATCATGACGGTCCTTTCGGCTGTCCTGGGTCACGCCGTGCCCTCGTTGATTCCCAAGTCTCTTACCAAGCTTCTGGCAGCGGTCCTCTTCTTCGTGTTCGGACTCAAGATGCTGAAGGAGGGTCGTGAGATGTCCCCCGATGAGGGTGTTGGCGAGGAAATGAAGGAGGTTGAGATGGAACTGGAAGAGAAGGAGCAGCAACAGATGCGCATGAACCGCCGTCGCTCTTCCGTGACTCTTCACGCCTTGGAGGCCGGCCGCGTGGGCCGGCGCAAGTCCCGTTCATCTGGCAACCGCCTCCCTTCGCCTCCGGAGAGTGTCTCATCTTCTTCTTCGCGTGGATCGTCACCTTCCCCCAACCGCTGGGGCGATCTTCTCACTGGCATGAACAACCTCTTCTCGCTTCTTCTTAGCCCCGCCTGGGTGCAAACCTTTGTGATGACCTTTTTGGGTGAATGGGGCGACCGTAGCCAGATCGCCACCATCGCCATGGCTGCGGGTCAGGACTACTGGTGGGTCACCGTCGGCGCTATCACCGGCCATGGACTCTGCACTGCTGCGGCAGTGATTGGAGGAAGTGCCATTGCTGGCAAGGTCAGCATGCGTGTTGGTAAGTTCTTCTGTCTCTCTTGTTTTGTCGGGTTTAACGGCATGCTAACCTGTCGACAGTCACCCTGGGAGGTGCCACTGCATTCTTGGTTTTTGGCGTCATCTACCTTATCGAAGCGCTTTACTAAGACATTCGTCTTCCTTTCTTCCCTTTGAGCCTTGCTCTTTCGTGGCATGCTGGGTCCCTTGGTACGCATATACTTGATAATGCATGCATGTTTTCTCTTAGCCTGTCTGGCATGTTTTAATAAAAGATGATGGCTGTCAAAATCCATCTTCAGATGGATGGCATCTACGGCGTTGATTTATGAGAGCTGGTGCCGGCTGAAATTTACCTGGATTTAGAATGAGTTGCATTTCAATCTCATCTTGCTCTACCAGCAATCACCTCTTACTTCACAACTCAGCTAAGTAATTTTGTCTCAAGTACCCCGTAGTCCGTTCCAGAATAGTTCACTCATAACCTCACACCCAGTCTCATTCATTAGTCCCTCTACTTCATGATGAATTTAGCCCTCTTTAATGATAAAGTTGCACTGGCTCCATGTGAGAATCGTTGGAAAGTAATGACTGAACACACAATTAGAATGGGGATACCGTGGTGAAGGCGGCGAAATCAGCAGACTCGATCTATACGGAAATGGAACTAACAAGCATTCCAAATAGACGCATTTTCTCGAAAATTGTAAACAGGAGTTTTCTGTTCTTGTTATTATGATGTTGTAGGCTCCAATATATGCTTCGGGGGCGGTTGCTCCTTCAGGAAAACTCCGAGAGCGAAGTCATTCGAGTCTGAGTTGCCTATGATGTTGGTTGTTGGACGTGGCCGAGACTTTGGAACAAAACCCACAGGCATTCAAAAAGACGCAGTTTCTCGAAAACTGTAAACAAGGATTTCCAGATTCTTGGTAAGTTGGTACCCTAGACTCCGAGGTATACCACAGGACCCTCTGTGCCTTCAGGAAAACTCGTTGGGTGAAATTATTCGAGGCTGAGCCTCCGAGGATGCTGGTTGTTGCACGGTTGGGCGCGGCCGAGACAAAACTTATAGTGTTAAACGCGACGCAAATTCTCAGGAACTAAAAACAGGATTTTTCTTAATCTTGGTAGTATGGTGCAGGAGGCATTACTCTATACGCCAATGTTATTTGCAAGTCTGGGAGAACGCACAGGGTGAAGTTACTATTGGTTGAGTCTCCTAAAAAGCTGGCTGTTGCATAGATGAACACGCCCGCGACTCCTGCTGTTGCTGTGATATGTCTTCTGCTGTGCAAGTTTCATACACAGGAACTTCCTCAAGATCAAGGCAGTAGTATACGAGAGGCTGAGCTATGCTATGAGACTCTTGCAGCTTCAGAAAATCCCTGGGGGCCGAGTAAATACAGCATGAAGTGTGCCTGGTTTCATTGGCTCTGATTCAGATTATCAGAGTTGCCAGCGCTGCTTTGTCTCAGCAGTGTGGCTTTCCTTCCATAGCAAGCTAAATCTTCGGATTATTGTACTCTGTATACAGACCAGCACCTCACTTCATGCGGTAGCCTTCCATTACCTCGAGGCAACTCTGACTTCCCAAAGAGGAATAAATGTCCAACGGTCGTAGAAACCCGAAGTTAGGGTTGACATAAGGGTTTACATTAGGGTTTCCCAATCTGGCTCACCGCCTTTATTTTGCCGCTGATATAAGCCACTTACATAAGCATTTACCCTACTTAGTGCAACCGCTTACCCCAAGTCTGTCCTATGGGCGTTTGGCACAATCCAAGTCCTTTCCATTTCTCCGCTTCGGCCGTGCCCCCCGTCCTCTCCCAGCCATCGACCACCTCTCTTCATCACAACAACCATCGGTGGTGGGGTGAAGCACTCGTCTTGCATCTCAGTTTTCTACTTCCTTTCGCTGCAAGGGGGATTTAGTAGGGAAATACACTTACATCTTCCCGTTCCCGCCTGACCGCCTTCCTGTTTACACAGGGCACTCTCTCTCTCTTGTTATTTGCGTTGTGTTGTGGCCATTGTTTTGGGATCGATTTCTATGGCGCGGTCGCGGTCGGGCCAGGTGGAAGCACCACCTTCCACCCCTTCGTACTCTTCATCCCTGCCGCTGATGAAGGAAGGGTCGAATGGACATGGGTCGAGCTCCGGTGCTTTTGGTCAAGTTCTCAGGAAAACAACAAGTCCCGTGACTCGGCGAGTGACCAGGAGTCAGAGTCGGGAGCATCGTCGACCGCTGGTTGATGATGATGAGGACGCGAATCATCATCTGGTTGATGATGCGGCTGTCTCGGGCAGAAAGGGGCATGCGACCGGTGAGTGAATGGCTTTTTATTCACTTCTCTTCATCTTTCTCTGTATTCTAAAGTAGAGGGTGTGTGGTTGTTCTTGTTGTTGCATACAGTCGGTTGTCTTCGTTTGTCGTATTCATGCTGGCTCTCCTTTGTTCTGCCTTGGGTCTGTCCCGGACCTCCTGCTTGATCTTCGAGCTCACGTTCTTTTCCCTGTCAGCCCTTGATGTTGTCGCCGAGGAATCCCCTCAAAAGTCGTCGCCCCTGAAGCCGATGGCTTCGCGGCCTGGGAATGAGAATCAGGCTATCCCTGAGACACCAGAAGATGAGATCAATATTTCCGGGACCACTATCTTACCCTCGGAGCCGGACTTGGACCTTGATCCGGGAAAGATGATTGAGGTGTTCCCCAAGTTGTGGGATGCGGCCGAGGACATGCTGGAGTTCTCGGTGCCCAGCCCTTTCGAATTGCTCGAGTTTACCAAGTTGCTTCAGAAGCTGAATGATTCCCAAAGTTTGGAAAGCTGGCGGCTGGCTCGACAAACCTCCAACCTCCGACAGGAAGCTAAGTACTTCGGAAGTCAGCCGTACATTGACGTCGAGCTGGTTGATGACATTTTCAGATCATCGGCAACAGTGGCTGAGAAGCTACATGAGATTGAGGGCCAGTGGGATCCAGCGCCAGCCTTGCAAAAAGCTAATTGTGCGCGGTTTGTCCTCGAGGTTCTCTTGTGCGAACCCGAATCAACTTCATCTGTGAAGCAGGCGATCCGGATCCTTGACAGCATATTTCCTTTGCCTTTCACAACCAGGCTCGTACCAGCGGGCCAGAAAAGATCTGCGGGCGATAGTTCGTTGGAAAAGGAGACTTTTGATCTCGCTCTAGAACTGCGTACCCAGTACACGATCATGCAGCTGGAGGAGAAGTCTCAGCACGATCCGGATTTTGAGCCTTCCAGAGTGCTGGAAGAGGGCTTTTGCATTGAGCTGGCGAACGAAGAGGGATTAGTTCTCCGAGGCTTCGAAACTGAGGCGCTGAGGGGTCCTAACGGAGAAATCCCACCAGGGCTCGAAGCTGAGGTGGCGTATCGCTACCAGGAAATGGAGGCTCTTTGCCTGGTGGAAGACACCATCGACATTGAGGGGCTCAAAAAAAATTACGGATGGCGGAAGTTCGTCCTACGCGCTGCCCAATGGGTCTGTAAACGGACCGACGAGATCAATGCCGATATGCGACGACCGTTACAAACTTATAAGGATGTCAAAAAGGCGTTCTTTGCCAGACCTAAGACGCGCTATAGTCTGGGCAGCACGTTTTCTTCGACCCCTAGGACGCGAAATTCAGTAACGCCGTCAACCGCCCGGCATCCGACGCAGTCTATTCCAGGAACTGCCACGACATCGGGATATGCTGCTGTTACGCCCTCGCTGGCTCGTAACGGCCCGCGGAATATCCCTGGCAGTGTGGTCTCGGCGCGAAGTTCTCGGTATAGTGCCACTCCTTCCAGCCTCCGGAATGAGTACCATACCATACCCGAAACTCAACCGGTGGGAAGAAATTCTCATTGGGGGTCTGGGGAGTCTGCAAGTCCCGAGGCCCGCAGATCGATGCAGTTAGAATCTCCTGTTAGACCGTCTGCAAGATCCCTGCAGAGGACTACTAGATCTCCTGCCGAGCACGATCTAAGTCGGACCCTCGTAAGCCCAGAGGCTCAGAGACAAATGCAGCCGGAGTCACCTACACCACTATCTGGAAGTATGCAGCAGGCTGAAGAAGTGAATGGCTCTGATACGCCGCGCATCGAACAGCAAGCCAGAGGGTCGGAAAGAGCTACCTCAAAATCTGCCGAGCCTGCTAGGTCTCCAGCACGCGCAGAGCCCGTGCCTGCCGTTACTAGACCGGAGAAAAGTGCCAGTAATACTGTCGAAACAACCCGGGCTAGCAACAAGATTCCGCCAAACGTTTTCAAGAAGCCTCCTCCTGTAGACCGAGAAGGGAGGAAGTCCCTCAAAGCCAAGCCGTAAGTCTTCCTCCTGATGTTTGTGCTGTCCTTATTCTAACGTCCAGAAGAACGTTCCTAAATCAAACCGCCGTGGATCGATTGCAGCAACGACAACAGCAGCTCAGCGCTGGCACCGAAATTCCCGGAGTCTCCCGACAGACGGAGCCTCTTCCATCAAACGACCGTTCCGAAAGGCAGCAGTTCACCTCAGACACAAGTCCTGAAAATCGCCAGGTAGAGCGCCCGAGGGCAAACACACAGAAACCGGCCCCCGAGGGACCGTCCGAAATCCCAGCATCGCCCGATATGACGTCGACATTTATTCAAGACGAGGTCGAAATCGAGGTGACTAATGGCCAACTAGACATTGGTGATCCTGGGGAGTCTCAGTTGGAGAGATCCCATAGTCCTTCGTTTGTTCGCAATTCCCGCCCATCGTCCCTTCGAGAGGAGGCATTGCAGCAATCCAGGCACGGTTTAGCAAAAGACACGAACAACGATGTCAGTCAGGTATCAAACGTGTCTCACGAGGGACCCCCACGGTCTACGGCTGCGCCTCGAGACTCACGTGCTCTGTTCATTGACCGGCAGACTAATGCCGCACGCGTGTCCCCCATCAGTCAGGGACTGGATCCTCGAAGCGTCGAGCGTCGGCGCAACGAGACATCGCGCAAGCGTGGGCGTGAAGCCGATGAGGTTCCTGAAAGCGATGATGAGTTCGAGCACGACGACCGCGAGGTATCAGTAGAGCGGCAACGGGCCAGAAAGCCGATCCAGCCACGCAGTAAGCGCGCTCGACTGGAAAGTCAAACGGAAAATGCGACGGAGAGCTCGGGCAATCACGCTCAAGATAGACACGCTACTCCACTTAGAAGGTCGACTCGACCCGCTCAAACGGTCTCGCCAAATTCACCATCCGCCTCGGCCCCTTCCACTCAAAAAAACAAACCAGACAGGCGGCCTACGATACGCTGGGAGCCTGGGCAATCAGAGCGACTAGAGAGGCTTATTAACCAGCATGGACGCACCTGTTTCAGGGGCACCATGTTTCACTGGGAAAAAATCAGAGAACATGACAGGATCGAGCCGAAGCAGCCAGGTGAAAAAAGGTTCACTAACAAAAGTACGGGGCAGGTCAAAGACAGAGCACGGAATATAAAGACTTCCTACATAAAGTACGCGAAGCCACTCAGTCGCTTGTTAGTGTTCATGGGCTAATAGCGCACAGGAATGACAAACCACTTTCCCCTGCCTGGAACGGCGTCACCGTCAGTGCATCAGTTTATGATCAAATAAAGCAGCGGTAGGACTTTGGCTTAAATAACATTAAGCCGTTGAGATGCTGTAGCCTTTGGTCTAGCCTAGGCAGTCGTCTGGCAGTGTGAATTATGTTTTACGATGAATCTCTTCTACCGTTTCGGTGTCTCTTATCTTTTCGGGTCTGGTTACTGTGGTGAGCGAATCAGCAGGGTTCGTCAAAGTTGTAATACGACTAGCCTTTTGGGCATTGGAGACTATGTCGTTCTAATCTTCTACTGGCCTTGTATGGCAGCGCGCATACCAATCTTCTTTCTGATCTTTGACTAGTAGTCTTCGCACATCGGGTAGCATATTTTGAGGACAATACAGGTGGACAAACGTACCACGACGTGTCATATGCTGCGGCGTGGTCACTCTCGTGGCTCTGCCTATAGACGACTACTGGTTTCCTTCTGCGCCGATTCAAAGGCCTCTGTCCGAGTAGATCACATCCCTTGCTGTATGCCGTGAGTGTAAAGGTAGTCTGCAGGGGTGTTCCGATTGTAATTCTTTGTGTGGGTGGAGAATCGAGGCTAGTGGTTAGGGAGTCGGGATTAGAATTGAATCGGACTTGTTTGAGAGTGGGATTGGGGCTGTTTTGATGAGGAGCAGGGTTGGGTTTGATTGTGATATCACTGAATATTTGGGCCTTTCGTTTTGTTGTTTGGCTGGAGGGATGGAGGTTTGTTCGCATTCATAGAGTGTACCGGATGTATAGTATAGTAATATAGTGCCTCTGTATGCTCACCACCATGCAAGCATCCATCTCCCATGCTTCCTTCCAATCGGCACGTCATTGAACGCAACAGGAGCACAACCCCCCCCTCTCCCTCAGGTTGTTCTTGTGACTCTCACAGAAATCATTGCACCACCCGCTAGTCATGTTCATCGCATTAAATCCTATCTCCCCTCAGCCCAAAGCATCCCCTGAACAACCCAGGATACAATCCACCCATCCCTCCCACCCCTCCCAACCAAACCCCCATCCCACTATAGCATAGCATAGCATAGCATAGCATAGCATAGTATCCGAAACCCCCAAGAACAAGAAAATCAAACACACCCCTCTGCGGCCCCAAAAACCACCTCATCGACCAACACATCCCAAACATACGAACTGCCCGGCGACGTACACGACCCCGTCAGCGTCAACACGTCCTCCGCCCGCCGGCCCGTGCGCTGATACGACCCGCGCACCGTCGTCCACTCGCCCGTCGGCAGCAGCTGCTGCGAGACGATCGCCCCCGTCGTCGCGTTCGCCCCGACGTACGCGTCCACGAAGCAGTATTCCACCCCCGAGGGCCCCGGGATCTGGATCTGCGCCGAGAAGTCGTACACCGTGCCGCGCTGCAGGCCTGTTAGGGTCTGCGCGATCGAGTGCCCGCGGTTGCCGTAGTCGGTTTTGAGGTCGCTTTCTTCGCGTTAGTATTGCATGTAAAGATTGGGGGTAGAGGTGGGGGTTCGTGTGGGGGGGGGGGGGGGGGGGGGGGGGGGGGGGGGGGGGGGGGGGGATAGGGCAGGGCAGGACAGGGTAAGATGCCAAAGGGTTAATAGGGAAGGGGGCGTACAGGTAATACTCGCCATCGTAGGCGGCGGTCGCGTTCGTGACGGTGGCGATGTTCACGTTGGGGACGGTGGTGAACCACGGCGAGAGGGTGCCGGTTTCAAAGGAGGGGTTGGTGAGGAGGTTGCACGACATCTTTTGTTCTGTGATATTTTGTTGTGCTTGAGTCTGGAGATGCTCTTTTGGAGGACGGTGGTGGTGGTGGTGGTGGTGGTGGTGGTGGTTGTTCTTGTTGTTGCTGTCTCGAGCAGACGGCGAGTTCTTATACTCCCGTCGACATTCTAAGTTACCCCCAAGCACTTAAAAGGACTGTAGGTACCGTACTTCCGGGGTCCTTCAGCCTCTATCCACCCCACAAGACCCTGGTTATTCTCTCCCACCGGATCGAGCGGGAACCCGGCTGTCCGGGACGCCTGAAATGTTCTATTTTCGGGGAGCACTGCAGTCTACATACACTCTAGTGACTCTACAGAGCACTCGAGTACTTACTGGACTGGACTGTACCTCGAGATCGGGCTACTCCACCACGTCCTCGTATTTCGGCTCCCTTCATTGGTCATGTTTAAGGGGTCGAGGGGGGAACGCTTCGTCGCGACGGTTTACTGCAAACTGCTACCGTTCCATGGCGAAGCTTGGTTTTTCCCTTTCTTCGTGGATACCGGGTAGACATGACATTGTCTGATTCTTGGTTCCGATGGGGCACCGGTGCTTGATTAGTAGGTTGCATTCGCGTTGGCATCAGGGTATAACCGACAATTACTAGGACCTATGAATAGATGGTGTGGTCTGAGCACTCCCTCTCATGACTGCATTGTTGCTCCATCTGCTCTACCCATGCGTTGACGATCGTCTTTCCATGGTTGCACCCGCTAACTATACTTCAGGCTGAATGCCCCATGAGCCCTCGTGGCAAATCTACCGACTTAACCACCAGATTTGTCATGCGTGGCTTTCCTCGGGCTTCGACATGCCAGATGATGCGTAATCTCAATCGTACTAATCTCTTGTTGGTTCTCTGAAATAGAAAAACGAAGCGAACGCACATTCAGATTAGTGATGCTAGCATTTGTCCGTCGCTCACTTGGACCGAGCAAGCATATGATCATGGAAGGATCACCTCACCTCCCAGCTTCTATTTTTGTGTTTTCCTATTTTTATAAATTTTCTGCTAATTACATGGGAGACTGCAGTGAGCATTGCAATGAGTGTCCGCGGTAACGATAGTAAGTACAGGCGAACCGACCAGCGGTTCTTCTCGAATGTCAATCAAGGGTATTGTAAAAGCTTTACACTGAAGAGAGTATTCACTGCCATCCGTGCCGGCCGTTGCCATCGCCCGTCATCATGCGAAATGTCGTTAATAAAGCAAGGTGCCAAGGATCAAGACTAGCAAGCCACCGACCAGCGACCCCTGGCCCGCACCCGCGTCCAAGGCCGCAGCAGCGCCTACGCTGGCCGAGGGGCTTGCAGATGCGCTTGACGAGGCAACAGCGGCCGAAGAAGATGGAGTATTCGACGCAACGATCACGATCGACGCAGCAGTGGCGGTCGCCGAGCCCACCTGCTGCTGTTGCTGCGCAGCAGTCATGGTTGGAGCAGTCAAGATGACGCTTGGAATAGATGTCTTGGCGCTGCCTTCCGCGTCACTGACGACACTACTGGCGAGCGCAATGCCAGTCTCGACCAAGGTTGGGTTGACTTGGATGTTTGCCGCAGATTCCGGCGTGTCCGGTGCGGTCACGATGACAGAGCCGGCATCATCGCGTTTGACGTTGATGGAGTCCGAACTAACACTCCAGGTGTCAGAGCCGCCGCCTGTGTGGACACGGTTAGCTGCTGTGCATGTTGCAGACAAAGTAGAGGAGACATACAAGTATCAGAGGGAAACCCAGCACAGGGCGTGTTGCATTGTGCAGCTGGCACCTCAGACTCCGAAGGGGGTAGTTCATCGCCGCAGTAGCATTGATTTCCGTCGTGCAGAGCGTATACAGTCTGGTTACGCTTGTCGCAGGTTTGTTGGCAGTATCCGAGGGACTGGAATTGATAGGACCCCGCGAGAACTAGCTCGCCGGGTTCACTATAGCAGCCGACAAAAGAAGAGGCAGACGAGAAGGCGGCGAGCGACAGAATCGCGAGATTCCGGATGCTCGTCCGAATCATCTTGTCGGTTGATGGTGTAGAAACAGAACGGAGGCTAGGTAAAGAACGTGTATGAGATTTGGGAAGAAAACTCTGAATTCAAAGAGTGGATGTGCGCTTGACAGGAGGGAGAAAGAAGAAACAGATGGCAAAAGAATGATATGGATGACAGGCAAGGTTCCAATTTTCATGGGCGGAGTCAACCTAAATATGATCCATCTTTAATATGCCAACGGATGGAGACGAACCAACCGACGATGCACACTTTCAAATGGCGAACCAACCCCTTGGGGCAGCATGCAAAAATCGGCGGTTGAAACCCAGCAGAAATGCCGATCTGATGATCGCGCGTACGAACGCCTCTCTTCTGTCCGGATTCCATAATGGTTCGTTAAGCGATCGTCGGCTCCGCGCCGGCAGCGTTTCGGACGATCCCTTGCTGTGTTGAGCCAACTAAGGCTGGTGTTTCATCACTTGTCCTCTGACTCCTCTCAGAAAGGGTTGAACGAGTGATGTAGGGATCAACGCGCTATTGGTTTCTGAGACCACCACGCGATGACTAGCGATTGTCAGTTGGTGGGATTTGTGGGGAGGCGAACCCATGATGGATCCTGGAGTGGGTTTCTCTTAGCTGACCAGAATGGCACAAAATGGGGATGTTCCTGATTGCCGTTTCATCACTCAATGATCAACGCGACAGAATGTCGGTTCCATGGAATCTTAAACGGAAGCATGCCAGATGAGTCGTTGGGCAGGGAAAAGTTCAAGATCTCAAAGGATAAAAAGGTTTCAAGTGAGATCAAGAAGTAGGTACAGTACAGTACTAACAGAGCGAGGGTGGGAAGGACGAAAAGGAAAAGGGAGGACGGCCAAGTCACGGGACCACCATCATCATCATCCTTCCTGTCTGGGCATCTTTTTCGAACTTCCAACCACTGCAGCTCAGCTTCTACTTTACCTTCATCAATCGGCATGTCATTCATCATTCATCTTTCACAACACACCCACGCAATGCAATCAACCCTTTTGTTCTCCGTCAGGGCTGGCTGTTGCTCTTGCAGATTCTCCTGCTGTGCTACTCCTGTCGATCGTCACAAGCTTGACAGCGCCACAATGATGCACTGACACTTTAGTCTCGGCTTCCATCGTCATCATCAAAGGTTAAAAAGAGCCTTCGCTACTGCTCTTCATGCTTTCAATAGATTGCTTTGGCCGGTTTTGCAGACCAACAAGATCACACTACAACTTCTGCTTCACTAAACTCGTAGTTAACTGAAACAGCAGCCGATCCCCCTATCCACTCGACCTGCAGCAAAACTTCATCAGAGCTAACTTGAAAGTGTTTGGTTCGGCAAATCGACAAGAACAATGACTAGCAGTCTGCTTCCCATGATACGTGAGACTGCCAGTCCTTCTTATCACCGATTTCGAGATTCAACCACGCAGGAATAGTGGCTCTGAAGTACCTCACCGCCACTCATGTTACGCCATCGAATGCCACCAAACCTTCGGTTGCTATCGCTTTGCATGAAATGCTTCCTAGTTTCTGGAAAGACTTGCCCTCTCAGGCAATCTCGGCGCGGCCAAATCCGCCTTAGCCGATAGCCGACTTATCGCGCCGGCAGATACAATGAGGGGGCTGCCATCGACGCCTTGATTGCGCAACCCGGCGATAAGATAACTCAATCCATTGCGTTGTGGCTTAAGCTACTTCCCCTCATTTATAATGGATCCAAAATCCTTGCCAATGCGATTGTTCTTCTTCCCTGCGAGTGCTGCTCTGCTGTATCTGAACCATCGCCCATGTATCAGCTACTACCGGTCATTGTAGGGCTGCTAGCCCCTTCCGTTGCGTCTCTCAGCGTTCCTTCGGCGCAGCAGCTCCTCAACTCCTGGTCCTCCGGAGCAAGTAGCGATCTCTGCCCATTGGCGACTAAGATCGAAGCCCCGGATGACGGCTTCTTTTCCTCGGTCAAGTTTGTTACCGACGATGCGGTGAAGTCGCGACAGGTCGACCGTCTGTCGCGAGCAGTCCAAGTCCCAACCGCCATTGATGATTACATGAAAGACCCCTATGATGAGAAATTTGCTCCATTCCTTGAATTCCACGAGCTCTTGCAATCGCTGTTTCCTCTTCTGTAAGTCGGGGGAATCCTCCCCGGCCATGAGCATGAGTGTCTCCTAACGATCGCTTGACACAGCCACTCCCACGCCCGTGTAGATCACGTCAACCGCCTAGGACTAGTCTACACACTCAACGGCACCGACGACAGCCTTAAGCCGATTCTCTTCCTGGCTCACCAGGATGTCGTGCCAATCAACGACGCCGCCGACTGGACCTACCCTCCATTTGCCGGCCACTTCGACGGCGAATGGCTCTGGGGCCGTGGTGCCAGCGACTGCAAGAACGTCCTGATTGGTCTCCTGTCGGCCGTGGAGGACCTGCTAGCCCAAGACTGGCAGCCCACACGCAGCGTTCTCTTCGCCTTCGGCTTCGACGAAGAGTCCCACGGCTTCCTCGGCGCCGGGAATATCTCGGAGTTCCTGCAGAAGAAGTACGGCCCCGACAGCTTCGAATTCATCCTCGACGAAGGCGGCATGGGCCTGGAAACCTTCAGCGACAACAACGACCCCAACAAGCTAGCCAGCGCCACCGATGACGACGACGACGGAGTCATCTACGCGCTCCCCGGCGTCGGCGAGAAGGGCAGCATCGACATCGTGCTCTCCCTCGCCGTGCCCGGCGGCCACAGCTCCGTGCCCCCGCCGCACACGGGCATCGGCATTGTCTCTGAGATCATCTACTCGCTCGAGCGACAGGACCTCTTCATCCCCGTGCTGGACGGGCGGCACCCGTCCCGGCAGAAACTCGAGTGCCAGGTGCGCCACTCGCCCGCGCAGGTCGAGCCGTGGCTGGCGTCGGCCCTCCGCTCTGCGGACCACGTCTCCCTGGCCGAGAGGCTGGCGGAGTCCCGCGGCGACAAGTTCCGCTTCATCCTGCAGACCTCGCAGGCGGCCGACCTCGTCGCGGGCGGCGTCAAGTCCAACGCCCTGCCCGAGAAGATCTCCGCGCTGGTCAACTACCGCGTGGCGCTGCACCAGACCCCGCAGGAGATCCAGCGCCGCGCCGTCGACATCATCGGCCCGATCGCCCGCAAGTACAACCTGAGCGTGACCGCGTTCCCCGCCGACAACCAGGTCGACACCTCCCTCAACAACCACCTGACCCTCACCACCCTCAGCGGCGCCCTCGACCCCGCCCCCGTCAGCCCGACCGACCTCCGCACCGACCCCGTCTGGGCCCGCTTCTCCGGCGTCACTCGCGCCGTCTTCGAGTCCGTCCCCGCCCTCCACGGCAAGACCGTCGTCGTCAGCGGCGACATCATGACCGGCAACACCGACACCCGCTTCTACTGGCCCCTCACCCGCAACATCTACCGCTGGAGTCCCTCCCGCGCCGGGCGGGCCGTGAATATCCACACCGTCGACGAGCGCGTGGGGATCGACGCCCATTTGGAGGCCATCATGTTGTACTATGGTATGTCTGTCCTTGGACGTTGTGGTTTCTTCTCCTCGACGTGGACCTTTGGACCTGTCGGCGTCTATTGCGCGTGTATGAAATGATAAGCTAACTCTTTGATTCCCATTATACAGATCTCATTCGCTCTTTTGATGCTTGGGAAGGTAGTCCGGATGAGGTTTCGGTTGAATTGTGATGGTGAGGCGAGAGACAGGCACCCCGTGCAAGCGCGAGGAAAACAGCATATATACTAGACCCTGGTTTTGGCTCCGTACACCGGCTCAAAACTACTCTAGTAAGATTATGTTAGTATCACAGGAAAGAAAAGCTTGAGTGATATAGGCAGTAGTGTGACTTTAGCCGCGGTTATTGACAACTTGAAGTTCGTCCAACGCCAACGCCTGCAATGCATTACGACAAAGATCAATTGACGGGGTCAGCCTCCCTACAATTAATCCAACTACTTGCCGTATCAGGCAACATCCAACTAGAATCCTAGAACCTGCGGTCACCAAGTGATATTTGCAGCCCTGCAACAGCTCAGGTAAGGGAACGTATATACTCTGCGCGCCATAGCCTTCAATTGCGCCACCTGGCTGACAATTGAAAGCATAAACTTGGCCTAAAGATACACACAACGGTCTGGTAACAATAAAACAATTCCAAAAGTAAATGCATAGCGAGTGACCGGCACATCTGAACGAATGGGTGAAAAAGGTTGGTCCGCTCCAGGGAACCAAAGAAGGCTTCGAACAGAACAGGTCAGTTGCACAGACCAAGAATAGATGGGTATATATAACGGTGAGTAACTCAATTGCCCTGATTGAGGAGTAAGAGGGCGAAGGCGCCGCCCACAACGGGTCGGGCGATGAAGGTGATCGATGGATAGCTACAAATGTTAGCATGATTCTCAAGGGACAGAGAGTGGTCTCTACTTACTCCCCAGTAGTGGTATCATAAAGATCCGTAAGCGCTCGATTGGTGGGAGTAACATTGATCCAGTTGGCAAGGAGCTGGATGAACATGTCTCTCGTGCTGGTGGACGCGACGGCGGCAGCGAACAGCTCCCAGTCACCTGTATGATGCTTTAGAATGATGTCAACATATAATCTTCGAGTCTCCTCACCCTTGGTATATGTGTGTCGCGTGTCCAACGGTACTCCGTACGTGTTTTGTACCGTCGGATAGAATGCGCTCTGCATTTCGTAGACTGACTTGGGCACCAAGTCCAGTCCCAACTCGCGGTCGGCGTAAAGGTTGTACAAGAGACCTATGGATTCGAATTGTCAGTGGCTTTATTATATGAGAGTAGAAATCCGACCTCACGCACCATGAGAGTTGTTTGCGCCATACGACAACGTTGTATGGGCAGGGTGTGCATTGTGCGCAATGCCAATCTTCTCCCACTGTCGGATATATCGGTGAGAGATTGCTGTATAGTTTGAAGCATCAGAAGAGTGAGCCGTTTGCTTGCTGATAGTGGCCATTGCCTCAATGCCAATAATTCCTTTCAAAGCCAAATTCGTCTGGTTGCTATAAACTGAGTCAGCATTTGCTTGCAAACGAGTCGCGGGAAACGCACGCTAGACTTCCAGCAAAGTCATCAGTGGAAATCTGATTTGACGGGTACAGAGCATCTTCGATCAGATAGCTTGTCCATACATTCAGCATGTCGTAATGTGCTTCAAGGTAGGACGTATTGCCGGCTCTCTGAGCGTATGCCAAAGACATGATAACCATGTTTCCGCACTCTTCTAGGGGCATCGCCTCATCCTTGCCATCTGCATGGCCAGTAGCATTGGGATAATTACTGCCGATATCATGCATTGCATAAGAGTTAGGATACTTCCCAGATTCCTGAAACTCGTAAAGGGGCTTCATTAGGAGGTCAAGAAGCTCTGGGTTGGTGTATAGGAATATCGGATGGGCTGGGAATATGACATCAACAGTGTTGATGTTCCCGTCGGAAGAGATCTCCTTCATGAAAAGATAAGGATCTGCGATTGTTCCACACAGCTGTGTTGCACCGAATGCTTGCCGAACCGTGAGCGAAGTGATCGTCAAATAGTCCTGACCAGCTGCTGCTAGAGAGTCGGCGGCAATCTTGTCATCTAGCTCGGTGGAGAGAGAAGAAGAGGTTCCGTAGTCATTGTGGAAAAAGTCCAACTTTGATCGTGGATTGTTAGTTTTCGAAATACCCGTGGTGTTTCAGCCAGGACTTACAGCTTCAGGACCATGACTGAAATAGCTTGTCCATAGCGATGGCAGAGGTGCGTAACCCTTATCAGTCCCATTATACTGCATTGCATCGGTTTGAGCCAGCCCGATGGAGAACAATACTCCAACGGAAGAGTCAATCGACCCCAAATCGTGGGCAAACGCGAACACCGGCCAATTAGTCGAGATTGCGCGGTAGTTGGCATCCTGAGAGTTCCCTAACGTCCCGTTTGCCGAGAAAGCCTCTCTGACATCGACATCTATACCAGATTGATAGGTCATGCTTTCGTTCTCGTCGGTCGCCCAATACCACTCTCCCCAATCCGCCTGGTCGCTCGTCTCCGAGAAGGCAAGCTGGGTTTGACGGCTGACCTTGTGGTACGCGACATTGTTGCTGGTGGTTCCGTAGTCCCATGTTGCAGTTGCGGTGCGGTCTCCCGAAGTCCATTCTACTGCATGTCAGTTATCCGGAACCAAATGTACCAGATCCAGTTTACTTCGTCCCTTGCAAGAATTACTTACCCGCCGAGATATCTGCATAGACTTGCACGTCATGAGACGCGCCGTCGAGCGATCCAATTTCCACATCCACGTAAGAGAAAACGAGCGATTGTCTCTTCAAGTCATTTGGCGTAATGGGCGATAAGAAAGTGATGTTCATCTGCACCTTGTCGGCCACATTCATGGTAAAGATGCTTCTCGTAGACGTGTAAACATAGGAAGTCTGGTTGACTGTAGTAGTTCCTGGCAACCCCATCCAAGTGTAAGTAATGCCATCGACACGAACCATACCAGCCCAACCATTGATTTGTCCACTGTTTCAGATTGAGAATCAGTCAGTCACACGTGTTGGTTGAAGAAAACTGCATAGCGATACAGGATAAAGAAGTACTCACGCCCAAAACGTGGGCCATTCCCCGGCCAGATACCCTCCATTACCTCCATCACTCCCCGCAGCAAGCCAAGTGCTCAGATACGGTGACTTGACTGCCAAAGGTAAAGCTGGGGGTCGAGCAGGAGAGAATACGGATGTAGCCCCTGCAAAGGAGACCAACACCGTCACCAGTAACCCTAATATGAACCGCGTCATTGTGATTTAGCCAGCGGGTACTCAGACTAGGAGCATGGCCCTCCTTATAAATGAGAGCCGCCTGTTTCCTCGCGCAGCAAAAAGGGAATGACAAAACAGATTAAATTTTGCAGCGATGATGGCGAATGTGGAGTCCGGAATGCTGCACTGGAATGTCAAGGACGTTTGAGCACAGGATCGAGCCAGCATACCAGCGGAAAGGGAGGGGGTATTTGAAGGAGCGATGCGGTTCAAGGTAGACACGTCCTGAAGATTGCGTCAATCTCAATTAATCTAGCATGTTTCAGCGAAAGACCAAGAGATGCGTGATGCAATGCCTTCAGCCGTCGTCTGACCTCACAGTCCCCCAGGAGAAGTGCTCCCTCCTCCCCACCCCATGCACATCCAAATTTCCGACCAGTTTTCTTCGCCGTGTCAAATATGGAGAAGCTCGCTGGCATGGAAGCCATGGCTGAATGTGACCAAAACTTACCATGCAAGCTTTAATTAAGGCATCTGGTCTCGGCCGCTCTCTTTCATGCGGAACTGGGACTGCAGAACCCCCTTAGGCCAGAAGCTAATCGGCAATCCCGGCATAAAGTGATCAAGCTGTATGGAGGAATGCTTGAAATTTGGTCCAGGTGAGTCCTGGACTGAGGCTCGAACGAGTGTAGTCGTGCTGAGAGCCAGTCAGACTGAAGCCCAATTCTTAGCATTTCAGGGGCGGGTGACTACCTTCTGCAGATGAAAACTTGAACGAGTGACGATATCATAAGTTCGAACAAACGATAAACGATAGATTGAAGTGGTGACACATGATGCCAGTAAGTTTGATGAAGAGGGGGCAAGAACTCGAGCGAAATGAATAAGGTGCCTTTCAGTGGAGTAGAAAGTAGAATCCCCGAGGAATAATTGGAGATGGACGCGGAGAGAAGGAATCCCTCTCTTCAGCGAACGGAGACGACAGTTTGAAAACGGCAGGAAGTGACATGGTTCATACATGACTAGCATTCAATAGTTTAGTAAATCTGAAGGGGGCCGGTTCTCTGCAGGTAAGATTACCTCCGAAGAAAGTGCGATCGATGCCCGTGACATTTCAGTTCATGGTCTTGCTCTTTGGCTGGTATATCGAAGATAGACTGGATTCTCGTCCGTCCGTCCGTCTGATAATCGATAGTGCAGCATGCGCCGAAGTACGCTCTCTAGTAGTTGAAAGTCTAATAGCTCAGTGGGCATTGTGACCGAAGGTGGTGATGCCATCATGTGAAGGAGAAGAGAAATCGAGTAGTTCGGGGAAATTTCCCCTCATCCACCTTTTTGTTAGTGGATTCCCCCTGCGTCCAGGAACCGGGGGAGAGCTGACACTAACTGGAACAGGGAGATGAGATCCAGGGGATGATGCAGTGTGACCCAGTCAACCACCAGGATGGCTGCATGGTCGGAGATAGGCGGAAGACGAGGATGGAAGGATGGTTTGATGGTTTGGTTCGACTTAAGACTCGGATAGCGGCAAAGTTGGATTGAACTCGAGACTCTTTCTTTCTTTCATCCTTCCTCAACTTTGAGCACTTGGAGAGCAAAATAGACTCTTCCCCCTCGCCCCAGATTCTTCCGTCATTTCTCCACCTTTCAATCTTCCCCTTCGGAGAAATTCCGTTCAGCCTAATATTGCGGCAACTTCCACTCCCTCCCTCCAACAATACGTCGTGTGATATAACTTACTTGACACATGACCGGTGACTACCTCCTCCAACCCCAAAGGCACTTGAGAGTCCAACTCGGTCCTATTTACCTTGGAAAACCACGGACTTGGAGCATTCTGATCTTGAGTTCTGTGTCAGGGTAGACATTATTTGCGATCAAGCAGAGAAGATTGTGGTTTTATCAGGATAAGTCAGTGCTACCACCCCTTCCTCTGATGCATCCACGAGAAAAAAACATTCCCTCCTCATGTTGGGATAGGTCTCTTCTTCCATGAGGATACTTTGTTTACAAAAAGCATATCGATATATCTGTGTCTGCCGCCGCGGCCATAGTGGTCACTCAGTTCCAGGTATCCATGAGCAAAAGACATCATCTCAACATCAGTCTTGAAGACAATGCCAACGAGCACAGGATCCCCATTATTAGATGCCTGAGTAAGGATATACCAGCTTGAGTATCATCATCATCATCATCACCATCATAATCATCATTCATCACGCGTCAGAAGTAAGGGAACTAGTATCTACTGTCCCTTCCGGGAAGAAACAAGAACAATCCAACGAGCAACCTTCCCCAAGCCACCCAAATTTTCAACCGCGGCCAACAAGAGTCTTGGAGCTGCGAGCTAGCTCGATACAAAATTCTCCCCATTCGCTACCTCCACTACTTGTCAATACCTCTTCCGCAATGGCGTCTTCCAGTCGCTCGCGGTACCGCTGCCGGAACTCGGTCTTAACCTTTTCCAGGTGTCGTGGCTCCCAATGAAGCCGGACCAGTCGTGAGATCAGGAGCTCAGACCGTTCCTTACCCGTACGTGATTCGCGTAGCGCTTGGTGTAGAAGGAGAGCATCACGCATGGGCCGATTGATTGCCCCGTTCAGTATATGTGCAAGTGTCTCACCCTGTGAGATGGATTAGCGAAGTGAAACCTGAACGGCGGTATAGTGAACGTACGACGAGATTTTGCGACTTTTCCATCATGGCTCGAGCGAAATTGCGCTGGTAGACCTTCTCGTAAGCGCGTAGCACTTCTCGAAGATGAGGGTCGCTTCGCCGGACGATGATATAGATCATCGCCGTCTCACCCCCATGGCGCGAAACCAAAGCGCGATGTAACTCGTGCACATCTCGCTCAATAAGTTCTGGATCAAGTGGATCTCGTTCGCTCTGTCGAGTCTCTTCGAGAGCAAGCAGGACTGCCAACCGGAACTTATCTGCCTTTAGTTCGGCTTTCATACACTTTTCCAGGCTATCCGAGTACCGTGAATCCCGAAAGCATTCTTTGATCTCACTGATTTCGCCATTTGTCCGACCGAAGAGAGACTCAATCAAGAGTTCACGCCGAGATGTACTTGACTGGTAGTAGCAATTTGCCCAATAGGCCTCGGACTCCCAACGCCCCAAAGCAGTAGCATAGCATACTTTACCAAAAGCGCTGTTGCCCAGAGTCAGTCTGACGTGCTTCGCCAGGTTCACTCCCTTTCCGTGGACTTTGACGTGCTTCTTGTACTCCTTGCGCAGATCCAGAATTTCATCGCTTGTCAAGTGTGGCAGCACTTTGATCAGGGTCTTATTGTCGACATGTCGCGTATGCGATAGAGCCTGTTGCAAGGCTAGGGCATCGGGACCCGCATCGTAGAAGGTAACACGTTTTCGACCGCTACTAGGGGCTATCACGACGAGAGCGTCAGGTTCGGTGGAAGCATGTCGCTCGTGCCGTACTCGGCTACTCTCCCGTTTCACACGATCGGGTTTCAACTCCCTCTCGTCCTTACTCTTCTTGCGTCTATGTTCTCTCTTTCCCTCATCTGAACTAGTGCCCACTAGCTCTAGGTCTGAGACGTCATCATCGTACCGTGACGAAATGACGATAGGTGATGGCATCGGTGATATACTTTGGTAAGTCCCTTTGTACGGCTCCTGGAGCGGGCTGGCCGGTCGTTGGGTCGGATCAGGGCCAGCAACTGTGAGATTATGGGCCGATGATACGGAGTGGCTATGAGGTCGGCCAGCACCTCGGTTCCCAGGCGCAATCTCCACATACTGCGGACCGCTTTCCTGACGACTGGTCGGAGTTTTAGGAAGTTGAGGAGCAGCCGTATATTTGACTCCACTGTAGGGCGGATCATTTGCCTGTGTACCGCCGCTCTTCGAGTATTGAGGCGCCGCGGAATACGTGACCGGCTTAGTAGCATTTTGCGCGGCACTTTTGGATGAGTATTTCACGTTGGGATCAACTTGCGCATACTGAAACGGGGTTGGAGCAGCATATGAAGGCTTAACTGCCGCATCACTCGATGCGGAGCGTTGATGGGCTGAAGAGCCCATTCCAGCTGCGTATGTATTGGCAGCAGACACCGACAGCGGACGACCATTCTGCGGTGCATAAGGGTTCTGTGTCGAGCCTGGATCGACATATCTGTACGTGGGCATTGGGGCTGCAGCGGTTGTGGCAGGCATCTCAGGCTGAGTAGAGCCGGTTGGAAATGCACCAGGCATTGCTTGATTGGGCCTCTGAGGTAATGGAGGTACAAACCCCGGTTGCTCACACTCAGGTATCGGTGCCCATGTAGATGGTACAGTAGATGAAGCAAGAGGATCACCGTAATGTGAAGGTTGAGCGTGAGGATGCTGAGATTGCGCAGCATATTTGAAAGGGTCGGGTCTGGCATAGCTAGGGTGACTACCAGGAACCTGCTCTTTGATGCCACCCCCAGAGCGTGATGACGCACCACCCGGGGGTACACTCGGATTGAGTGCACCGGACATCATAGCACCACCATGGCGCGGTGACGCAGCGCGACTTGTGCCTTTGTAGCCGTAATAACTTCGCTCCAGGTCATCATCAGGAAGGTCACCGTAAGCAAGCGCATCATCCTCCGAGTCCGAGTACGAGTTTTCCGAATAACTCTCGTAGCGCGCATCGCGGCGATGGGCGGAAGAGGAATATCTACTGTCGCGCTTTGCACCTTTGCTTTCGCCCGAGTCAGATTGGTAGTAGTAGTCTCGACCGTGCTCGATGCCTAAGTAAGGATCCCGGCTATCAGAGGGGCCATAACGAGAATTGAACCGGTAGAAGTCACCTGGCGCAGCACCTCTGCTCCTGGATCTGGCCCTCAACTTCCCATCCGCCGGAGCGGAAGACAAATAATTGCGGTCAAGGGTCGGAGGCTGTCGACTGTCGCGAGACTTGGAACGATCGCGGATACGGCCGCCTGGAGACTTGGAACGGCCTCGCGACCGTGAGTCGCCCACCTGGAGTGACATGGATGAGGAAGCTAGGAACCGGTGGCGACGGTGATCAGAGATCAGTGCTTGCGAACAAGAGTCCCACCAAGGTTGAGAGTCAGAGTAGAAGGTCAAAATAGCAGACCAAAGTGCGAACAAGTGAAGTACCAGTAGATATGAAGTACCAGTAGATAGGCGGAGTCTCAAAAGTGCGATCGCCTAGTGTGGAGCACCGAGAAAATAACGACTGGGAAGGGCGGATATGATGACAGGAACGGGGGACCAGATCGGAGAGTCAAAAGGGCAGTAGACTCAGAAGAGAGATTAGGTAAATGTAGGTAAGACTAGGTGACAGTGTTTGACTCTAGTAACGTAAATGGAGGGCAAGGCTGCGTAAATTGCAGCGAGTGATCATCAAGGGTTCCGGGGGTTCAGCTGAGCAACAGCAGCTGAAGTCAATCGCGTCCGCATGAGGAGCGAGTGAGTGAGCGAGTAATCGCCCGCGGGGCTGCGCGCACCGCCTTGTCTGCCTTTTCTGCACGCACACACACACACAAACACACAAAAGTGTAACCAGGGCAAGAGACTACTACCAGCAGGGCTGATGCGCTTGTCCATCTTTGTTGCTGGCTTTTCGCGCCGTTAATGTTAACAACCATGCGACACGGCGACAGTAGGACCTACTCGGTACGGAGGACTAGACTACTACTATCTACTAAAGACTGAGAAGTGTTGCCCTCCAATCGAGTGGCCTGCGACCCGTTGGAGCCGCACACCGTCTTCTGCAGCCTTGAAAACCATCCACGCTGATTGCTGGTCCACCCTGGGCGGCGGCAGTCTAATCATCATCTCATGTTCGTAAGAGAGCTTGGGGTCCGGAATCCACCCGCCTGGGCCTTCTCCCCTCTCTCCCCCTCTTCAAGCGTCTGCCGGGACTAGCGCTTCGTATCATTGATTCATTAGAGCCTTTGGAGGGTCTCATGCCCACGATTGGTCCTTTGCTCCTCGTCAACTCAACTGGGCTGGGCTGATCCACTTTTGGTCGGGTGGTTGGTTCTCTTCATCTTCAGGGAAAAAAAAAAAAAAAGAAAAAAAGAAAAAAAAATAAAAAATAAAAGAGAGGGATGTTCTTGTTTACAGTAATAAGTACTCCGTACATGCATTCATATTCATATTCATGTAGTTAGTGATATCTTCGCCCAGACAGAGATGACATCAACACTAGGCTAGAAAACTATACCTGGACACCGAAATATCTACACACAGCCTTATTACCGAAACGAGTAACCAAGTTCACGGAGTTTGGCATGCATTACCCGCTATAACCGCGTCGAACCATCTCAGTACAGTAATAGGCATGAGACAAACGTGCTGGAGCCTTGGCAAGCACCACAAGTCCTGGAAGTAGCTTGACATGACAGATTAAAATAAAGGGACCAGAAGATCATCAGAAGTACAAAGAAGGAATGGAATTGGGTATGACTTGTGGACAACATGGGTAATAAAACCAGGATGAATGACCAAGCAGTCGGGTACTTAGTCGAAAGTGCCGCAGTAGCGCCGGTACGTGAAAACATGGGGTTGATATCGCATCAAAAGGTAGAGGGGTTTAAAGAGAGTATCGAACGTGAGATAGTGTACGCGAGCGACCTTGGCCCAGCATTTCTCATCGGCAATGTCGGCTGAATCGAGAAGCCGGCGGTCTCTCTTCGCATCATCAACAAGGGAAAACAGTTCACAAGATCAGGTTGTTAATAACCAATGCTGTGGCTGCAACAAGCAAATATGAGAAGATGGCGGTAGATAAATCTCAGACAATTTAGCAGGATGCAAGCCATATTTAACGACTGTCGAGAGTGCAGTGAATCACTCAAACCGACGGAGATCGGGCCCAGTCTTCCCACCGTATACCTTCTTCTGCGCAAGGTCTTTGGAAGGAGCAGGAGACGTGGCGACATGACGGTTGAGCCGGCTGGTTCTCCATCTTTCATACCAGATCACACGACTCGCTTCCCGAAGCTCGATCCGCCAGTTATTAAAGACAGCCTCCTTCAATTTGAGGAAATCGCAGTGCTCTGGATTATATGGGTCGGCAAAGCCCCACGCAAACTTGCGGCCAATGGGCTCATCTGCAGACTTCAGCGAGTATGGATCGGGAGACAAAGTGGTGAAGGGAAGCAGTTGGGGAACGGCTTGGGACTCAGGAGCGTTCTGGTTGGGTTCGGATGGGGCGGAAGACCTGGAGATTCCCTCATCATCTCCAGACTCTTCCTCGTCACCGCTTTCTGAAGAAGTATATTCTTCCTGATCTTCCAGAGTCAGGATTTCCAAGGGATCTATGTTGACCTTTTTGAGACTTTCCCAGACTGCCTTCCTCAAGTATGCCATGTGCGCTGCAGTGATTGTGTCGGCTTTGCTGATGACGGGAACGACAGTGGTCTTTCCCACCATGGTTCGTAGGACTTGCACATCCAGTCTTTCATCTAGGATGCCAATTATGGTCGAGTCGGTTGATCTTGGAGTCCCTTGCGCTGCTCTTTCAGCGGCCGCAATGTTCTGATCCAAGCGTACGGGGTCGAGAATCAGGAAAGTGCAGTGTATGTGCGTGTCTCGGGCATTGGGCGAGCGAATGACCTTCGTTTCCTCCCTCAAGGTTTCCTCGAACTTGCTCTCCAAGAAGCCTGTTACACCACGTAATTGGATATCAACAACATTCTTCTCCAAGCCCGGCGAGTCCCAGAAAGTAAGGCCTACGCGCTCACCGTCGATTTCAGTCTCAAGGTAGGAGGAAGTATAGCCTTCACCTGTTGTCGATTGACCATCTTGGTCTTCCAGGCCACTCGGCTGACTATTGGAATGCTTGCTGGGAGGCAGCTCCAGGGACTTTCTGAGAAACTTGAGGAACGACGTCTTGCCCGAATTCCCTGCGCCCACAACAAGAACACTGACGCAGGTCAGTAAGAATATTCCGATAGACATCCGCGGATTGATGACAGCTTACTTGTATGGAGTAGGATCTTTACGACGACGTAGACGACGCGGGTTGTTGACAGAACTTGCAGCGCTGCTTACATAGCTATAACGTCCACGGTTTGCCATGCTTTCGGCGCGCGCGTATGGATCGCTGCTCTCTGGCTTCACTGGCGTACTCATCGTACTGCGGGACACACTTTGCTGACGGGGCACGGGAGACTGGGTGGAAGGCGCTGCAGTGGTGTCTCGTGGTGCTTCGCCGCCAAAAGTGTCCAGGACTGGAGCTGGAGACAAGCTTGGAAGACGGGGAGGTTGGTGGTATAGCATTGATGCGCGTTGAGGGTGAGAATCCGCTTCCGTCGGTATATTCTTGCCACTTTTGCTTGCAGACGGTCTCCTCTCACCCAAGAGTTCAATCGATTTGGAGCGGCGAAGGAAGCTTAAAGATGACGCTCTGCGTTGATCCTTTGTCTCTGCGGCGACAGCGGAAGGGTCAGTCCGAACCGGAGTCCGGGGTGTTGTTGATGTGCTTGCCATTGGGTTTTATTCTGGGTCACCTCTGCTTTCTCTTATCACTTGACTGGCTGTAACACGAATGGGGGGGCAAGTGGCCAAACAGAAGTGGGGTCACTGGGAATGATGCGTGTCTCAGATATAGTCAGTAATCATTCATTCACTTTAGCAATCCCGAATTTGCTCTCAGCTCAATCTAGTCTAGAGCCCCGAAGGATCCAAAGGGTAAATTCAGCTAGAGGGGTGGTGAATTGCAGTCAGTTGTTGAATTCTTAAAGCGGTGTTATGGCACGGTATAATATGCGCTGCACCCCCTGACCGGAAGACTCATTGTTTTCAACGGACTCCTGTCCACGGGTTGCGAGATGATTGACGTACCTGATTTGCTCCAGTGGCTTCGCTTTTCTTCTAATCTCGCTTGCACTGACTCGTCTTCGCCAAACGATGGACAACGGACTAGAAGAAGAGAGCAGAGAGAACCGACACAATTATCAGATGTCTGCGCAAGCGCTTGACCCGAAATGAAACGAAAAGTCGAGCGACCAAATGTTTATTCCAATCGACTCGCACAAGCCCAGCAGGTGGATCGTCGAAATGAAAGACCTTGCTACCGCGAGTGTACTGTACAGCAAGCAAAATGAAAACGAAGGCCAGCAAGCAAATACGTCAGCACTGCGGTTCACCAGGGAATCTTTGACAGCGATGCCTGCTCAACAGCGTCCGACTAAAGCGGCGCATACAACTGAAACGGGAACAAAATGAGAAGAAGGGAAAGGGGACACAAAAG
The DNA here is from genome assembly GCF_003184785.1 of Aspergillus japonicus CBS 114.51. NCBI lineage: Eukaryota > Fungi > Ascomycota > Eurotiomycetes > Eurotiales > Aspergillaceae > Aspergillus > Aspergillus japonicus. The sequence continues at coordinate 598,189 of NW_020291645.1, read as the reverse complement.
GATAGGAAGGATTGGGCCCGAGACCGAGAAGAGCGGCGCAAAGGATGATGGAGCTGAGAATAGATGATGATCGGCCAGTGAGATTGGACAAAGGCGATGCTGTCTTTATCCGGACTGGGCTGATGTCGTCGGACTGAACCTTCTGCTTCGCAGAACAGAAGCTCGACTGACAGATACACTGCAGTGCAGACTTGCAGCACGTTTGCCTTTCTCCAGGACAACTGGACTTTTGGACCTGCCTGAAGTCTGTCTTGTTTGTGAGAATCGGAACCAATTATTTTGTGTCGGTTTGCTTCCCACGTTACTTTTTTTTTTTTTCCCTTTCTTTATTCCAAATTTGTTTTCGTCTTTTTTTCTAGGTACTTTTGCACGTCTACAAAGGCGGGGAGAAGCTTGAGAAGCTTTTGAGCCGGAGGAAATTCAGGGGCAAAGCGGTAGCGAAGCTCGGTCTCTTCCAGACTCTCTGCCTCTCGAGTCTCAGCAGTGTAAGCTGGTCTAGTGCAATTTGGGGTTAGTGAGCACTGGGTTGCTTTGCTAGGGCAGGCTGTTGGGGTTTTAGCTTTGCATTGGATGGATGCTAGAGGGGCGAGCCGTTTGATTGATTACAGCTAATTAAGTTAGTACTGTACCTGTCTCTTCAAGGTTCTCTCCTACCTAAGAACTCTGATGTTGTACGACCACAGTTTTCAGACGCCTGCAGTGGTGAGCTTCTATTACCCGGAAATGAGTGTACTGTACTGTACAGTCTCCGTAACTGGAGAAAAACTCCAGGCTCACAAGGAATGAAGCTCTATTATTGACTGTGATTCCTTCGCAATTGGAATGCTGAGAGAACAGCATACGTCGCGCTAAGATGGCTGATTTATCTCGCAAAGATTAATCGAAGCATATTCAATGTGGATTAATTTTTAACGTTCATGCAGCGAGCACCGATCGAATCGCGAATTGGAGCAGATATGGTTGCCGTTCAATACGTCTCCGATACCCCTCGTATTGACCATCCTGCACGTTCGACTGACGATCAGGCGGTGGTCCTAACTCCCCAAGTACAGTCAGTACACGTGGATACTGTCCTGTCATTCCTCGTTAGGTTGTTTATCTCTTGCATCTGGGCTACATTCCTCTTATCGTGACTTTTCCCCTTTCCCCTTTCCCCTTTCCCCGGATTTTCTGAGCATTTCCCTCAGCACCTCTGGCTCCCAGTCCCTAGTAGTCAAATTCTCCAAAGTCGTGGGAGAAGGTCAAAATCCTGAAGACTGAATCAGCCTCGGCCATTCTTGGGGGCTTATCTGTTCAGCCAGCACCTGCCTCATACAGTGAGTGGCCCCTTTTCTCCTAGTGCGGGGTGGGGGTCACTTTCCGTTCCGAGTTGCCCGTGTCTTACGTGGGCAGAGACCGCGGATGCTGTTTTGATGCCTGGTCCGGACTAATGAGAGCAGTAGATTCACTTCCTGGTCTGCTTTTCGCTTTAATTGGTAGAGGGCATATCACACTCGACAAACAGACGGTTCCAACAGTCTCCATTGCATTGACCATGCTAAGAAGAACTCACGCAATCCTCACCAAGCCCCTGAGTCATGGACATGGGAGCACAGAGATACTAAATGCGACCGGAGGGAGCGCAGCATTGGGAAGCGGGCCGGCTGCATCCCGTACCTCAGTTCAGTACCTTTGATTTTCAAGTTTTTCATTATTGAAAGCTAACATTGATGATCCCTGGGCCTTTTGGCCAGCATATTTTTCGAATCAATCCTCATATTGTTGGCCCCATACCGATCACTAGAATTCCCCTCCCTCGGCATCCAGAGCAAGACACACCCCAGGCCCCACACGTTCTCTCCCCCAACATCGGATCTTACGGTTGTCATCATTTAGGAATCGCATGATGCTTTGCTGAAGATAAGAGGTTCTCTGATATATCGAGAAATTCACTGCTCGCTCGTGGTCTCGCCGTCACTCCAGATTCGGAACGGGAGAACTAGGCATGGGCTTTTCGGACACACTTCGGATCGGACGATGTGTTTGAATTTGGGACCGTTCGGGCCCCCGGTGTATTTGGCCTGCCCAAAAAGCTCCGGTCCACCCGGCAATGCATCGTCCCCCCATTGACCATTGTATTCGAGCCAGTTGACCGGGTACTTGGAGTCATAGGGCTGGAACTTCTTGTTTGTTGCATCGTAGCTATATGCATATCCATTGAGGGTCGGATCCCACAAAACCCCGCGATCGGTGTAATCGACTATCAATCCCGTGGGAAGATTGAAGTTGGGGATGGTATGATCATGAGACCTGTCGGAGAATACTATAAGCTCCTGGCTCAAAGACAAAAATCGAGAAGTCATACCCAGCGATTGCATATACAGCATGGGTACCATTTGCGGAATATGCGATGGGTCGCTTTCCCTTCTTCTCTGTGGCTTCATAGGTGAAAGCCTGACCACCCGCGTGCTGGCTATACCAGAGCGATCTGGGAACTCCCTTCTCGAATCGAATCATGTTGTGCTCCCTATTGCATTGTGAGTCTCGCAGCCATCAGCTACGGGGCGGGTGTCTTTACCAGTCACCGACATGGTTCCCGAATTGCATACCCAAGACCGTGTTGCCCTGGTTATACCTACAAGACTCGTTAGCCGTTAAACCAACCCCCTCCGCTTGATCTGGTCACTCACGCAAAGAAGTAAAAGTAGAAGGCATCCAAGGTTCCATCACCATGATCGTGAACAATGATGGTAGATGATACAGCACCTTCGGTCACACCGTAGATATCGGGATCTACCCCATAGAACCACGATGGCTGAGGATCCGCATCGATTCCCTCCTTGGACGTGAGATACACGCTCGTATTGCCCACGTTGTTGAGGCATGCGAGGTTATCTAGAGTTGGGGGCGACGGTGACTCTGGAATAGATGACCAATTCACCATGGGAATGGTGTGTATGAGCTGTTGACCGATGTCCGAAGGCCTGTATACATCTTGGCTGTGTAGCCATACAAGAGGTGCTGTGGGAACCAATCAGATCACATGCACTCGCTTCATAGCGTTCACTCACCGTATTCTATCACATACGCGGGGATCGTAGTTGCTGTGAGGGGAGCAGTCGAGGCGACAGACACGACACTCTCCGTGGCCAGTAGAAAGAGCCGGTAGAGCGGTTCTAACATGTTGACATACCCGAAGAAACAAAGCCTATATGGTTGCGAAAAGCTGCTACTGCTTCGATGCAGTATTCGAACTCGAGGACTAAGAGGCCTTCCAAGTCTAATACAAGGTTCCTTTCTCAGCCCTCCGCAACCTTAGCAAGACAATGTGATCTTCAAGTCACTTAATGTTGAGTACACTATTCAACAACAGACGCATACCACACCGTGTCATCTGGGGTTGCAAATTGCAAAGTCTTAATTAACCTCCTGATACGCTGGAGTTTGCGAATTCAAGTTTTGCATCCTTTCTCCAGCCTCACCTGCGACAAGACGATGGTTTCGGTGTCCGACTCGTTGCTTTTGTCTTCAGCTCCAAGGTCAAGCGCTCACAGTCAGGGTTCTGTCAGGCTGGCTTCATCCTCAGACTGCCAAATCATCAAGCTACAGGGCCCTGCTCCCTGGTTGCAGAGAGACCAGGGTCTAGCATATCATACAGAGTCAATGGCATCTGAGCTTTGCTATTGACCGGTGGGCTCGATCTAGGGCACATCTGGTCGTGCAAATTCCAATTTGCACGATGACTGGGTGGCCGTCAAGGTCACACCCTGCAGCTTGTGAGGAGGTTGGGACCCCGTGAATCTCATGATGGCCAGTAGCAAGGCCTCTTACCCTGGCATGCCCAGCTTCGATGTTCTTGGAAAAGACACCATCTTCAACCAAGCCCTGCCTGCCCTCACAAACGCAAGCCCATGCAGATGACCAATACTCTTGGCACCGGCACCCTCCCTCAAGTGATTTGACGCGGGTGACAATCAACCAACCCACTTCAGTCCATGCAGCTTTGAGAATGTCAAATACTTGGGTTTATTAACCGTCACAAAACGAATCATCCAGGCTATGCTATGCTATGCACACAAAGTCGAGTCACGGTCGAGAGAATGATCTTGATCTTCAGAGTCGCCACCCTCACCACCACCATCACCCCTCCCTCAGTTCCCCAATTCCTCCTTCTTCGCCTGCTCCGTGATCAACTTGAGAGTCCGCAGATCCAACGGAATCCGCTCGCCTAACCACGTAGCACGCTGGGTATGATTACGCAGTTCCTCCGTCTTCACCGTGTTAGGGTGGATCAGAGCGCTCAACGGCCCCCGATTAATGACCAGCCATGGCACGAATGCCCCAAACTGCGCCGGAGTAAATAAATTGACCTCGAACATGGCCACGGGATGCGGTCCTACGGGACGATCGAAGAACGTGTAGATTCGGAGTTCGGGGACTGCGCATGGATTAATGTCAAGTTTCAAGAACCCCATGATCCCCCCCCCTATGGTATGCGACCCAAGCCGTAGCGTAGCCATTCGGGACCACGTGCGGAGGTATACAGAAGTTGGACTGGACTAGGGAAAAACAAGCTTACATTCACGTCGGATCCTTTCCCAGAGTGCCTTGGCAAAAGTGACTTGGTCGGGGTCATTCTAGAGAAGGACGGCCTAAATTAGATCTGGAGGATATGCGATTGGGTGTATTGTACCCGGGTCATCATGGGAACTCACTTGAAAGTGGTAGATATGTATGTCGAAGCCTCCGCGTCGGCCTTTGGTGAGGGGATCCGGAAATTCCTCGTATGCTTTGCTCAGGACGCCATGCTGGGGGTTCTTGAGGGACTTGCCGTCCTCGTTTCGCTCACTAGGCCGCAGTCTCAGTACTTGTGTCGTGCAGGAGAGGTTCCCCAGGCATTCCTTCGTGGATATGCGATGGCTAGGATAACTTACTCCGAGAGCGGCTCCAGGTTCTCGTATCCCTCGAGCGGGGAGGGGTATGAAAAGGCAAACTGATCCGTCATCTCTGTTGTGATGTTGAACAATACGGTGGGGTTAATGTTGTTGACTGTGCTTCAGTATCAATTCAACCTGTTCCTCAATGCTTTGAACCAGACTTCACACACTCACACTTTAGTTCTTAAGCAGATGATTATCTGGCAGACAGGCGGGCGGGTATGTACTTCCAACGAGCAACAGTAAGGTTACAGAATACTTATCAGATGGTGAGAGAATCTAATCTTTAAGGACTTTTACAAAGTCTCCCCTAAGGGCAACTATCTATATTACCAATCATAATCTCAATTAGCAAGAACGTGAGCCCATTGTCCAACCACTTAATAATCGTTGTGATGAGGCGATCAGTGACCGATTTTGCAAAGCCATGACGCCAATTCCGCACTCATGACCAACGCGCGGAACTGGTCGGGTTTTAGATCTTGGCACGGCATCCACAAGGCGTTCGAGACAGCCCAAGCCATCAAGACCATGATATTCGGCTGGCTGATTATAGCTGATACTATTAGGGCTGTGGGTGTAGCATTTCTCCTTCTTATGGTTGAAAGGTAGAGCTAAGTTTAAATCTGTCCCAGCTATCAACAGTATATGTCTACTGCTTATGCACGGTACATAGTAGTGGGCGCCGCTTGATTTATATTTTCCGTCATAGTTGACTGAGAATTCCCACACATGACGGACCGCATGTGCGCATGGTGATGTGATTTCATTGCATGATAGTGTACTCCGTAATAGTCTTTATGATATAGCTTATCCACAAGAATGCTGCGGCCGCTGGAAATTCCAAGACGATTCTCTATTAGTCCCAGAGGTTACCAGGAGGCTTTTACATCAATATGTCCATCTTCATCCACGTATTTACCGCGGTCCCATTCCCGACCCTCACCTTTCTTGGTCCATTTCACACTTTCCAGTCGACCATCGGTGTCATCCTCAGGCTTGGAGGTAGTGTTGTTTTTCCACCGCTCCACAAAATCCGTGCTGAACCCAGCTTCACGGAGCCGCTCTTCGCCTTTCTGCTTCCAACGAGCACGATCACGGAGAGCTTCCAAAGCATAATCCCAGTCATCATCACCGGTCATGAGACCGGCAACGTGTCTGCGAGAGTTCTTGTTACCGGACTGTAGATCGTCCTCTTCGAGCTGCATGTCTGTGGCCGGGTCATAATCGGGTGCGAAATGGGCGTCGATGTTGCTCATATTGGGTTTGTAGGCACCTCGACCGCGCGAACGAATCGGCGCTGACTCCTTTGACCCATCCTGTTTCGGTGGTAGGGGTCCAACGAGATCCTCTAGTGGATCCGATTCGCTGTCCGATGGCTGGCCTCCAGTTGTTGATGGGCGACGACGTGGTGGGTCCTCGCGCGACGCTCGATGGCCTCTGGAGCTATGACGATCATAGTCCTTCGGGTGAATCCTCCTCTCACTGTCTGTATTTGCGCGCTTATCAGACCTTTCGTGGGACCGGGAACGGGAACGTGGCGGCGAGTCACCACGCGTACGGTAGCTTTTGCGACCACTTCTGGAGCTTGAGTTTCGGTTGATGCGTGGGGATCGACTCCTGGACCGCGAGGATGATCGATGTCGACGACTTCTTCGGGAATGATCATGGCGGCTGACTTTGGCGTCATCATCCTTGTACCTCCTCCGGTCGCTGCGCGTGCGATCACGTTCCGTAGACCTCGAACGACTCCCGTGTTTCCTCCGATGAGAGCTGTGTCGGTCCTCGCGCTCTTCCCTGCTTTTCGTCCGCGAACCTCGGTGGTCTGAGGGATAATCGCGCCGCCGCCGATGCTCCCGGCTTGACTCATGGGTGGAAGCGGACGCTGGATTTCTCAACTGCCGCATCCGCTCCCGCGCCTCTCGCTCCTCCTTGCGTTTCAAAGCCGCATTATGACTGTCCGTCTCCTTGATAATATGCCGGAGAAACCTAGTGTTTGGTTTTGGGGCAGCGCCTGTAGGTCTGTCGGACTCGTATTTTAGTTCTTGCTCTCCTGAACCCCAGAGAACGGTATGCGCGCGACCATCGATACTCACCTTCGTGGCATATATGCTTCCAACCCCTGTGCGGAGTACTTGAGGGAGCTATCGCGCGCCTCGCGCGCAAGGACTTGGGCAACATAGTCATCGTCGTCGAGCGCGCCGAGTGATCTCGCTGGATTGAAAGACATGGTATCAGACGGTGCTATCGGTGGGGAATGCAGGAGATTTGATGAGTGGGGGAAATTGCATTATCCTCGGGAGCGGGGCAGATGGAGGGGAGATTAAATAGACATAGATAAACGTCGGAGTCGCATTCACCAATAGCGTATTAGGAGCTTAACTTGGGAGCAACCTGAATTTAGTTGGAACCCTGCAGATGTGAATCCAAAAGCAAGATCCGATTGCAGGAGGAAGCCACGAGCGGCGATACTGGCCATTGCGGCGGCGGAGACCGGACTTCACCGCCCAGCCCCGATAAGGCATTGTGGGTCGACAAAAGGGCACCATGAATGGAAATCCACTGTTTACCTCCGCATGTTCTGCCGACGCGCAGTAGCAGAAAACCGCCGTTAGATTGTCAAATCCTCTTCGGTCAGCTACACACTTTCACCAATCTATAACCACTCGGCTCAGAAAACGTCCTGTCACTTACCTCCTACCTGCTCAAGATCTCCACGATCACGATCACGATAAAACATGTCCGACCCGAACCCCGCCGAAGTGCGAAAACGACTCCAGCAACTGGAACAGGAGAATGGCGACTTGAAGACGCAACTGAATATCATACGGATCAGCGAACCGATCTTTTCTCCGACATCTGAGAACCATGCCACTACCCCTTCGAAGCGCAACTCAGATGTCTCTTCCCTCGATAGCCCGACACCTGCTTCATTGGAGGCGGACCTCAGCCATTACAAAGTGCGAACCCTTCATATATTCTATTGTGAAAGTCGGAAAATTTAGCGCAGGAGAGTGGTATACTGACCAGTCTTTCTGAAGGAGTTATTTTCGAAACTACGATTCTCGTATGTGGAGCAAGTGACAAAGGAGAAATTCCTGCGCGCGATCGTCGGTGATCCTCCGTTGGTCGTGGGGCACAATGAAAACGTCGAGCTCGAGACGCAACTGGCCGAGGTGAAGGCAGAACTGCGTGCAAGGAAAGAAGAGGTCCGGGCGATGACTGCAGAGATGGAGAAGATGGGTCGGGACTTGGCAAATCGTGAGTGCTCATAAAAGGCCAAACGAAGTATTGTGCAAGCTTGCCTGCCTGGGAATGTGAAAACGTCTAACTACGATCCTTCCGGGACGCGCAGGATACAAAAACGTGCAATTACAGTTGACTAAACTTTCCACGCTGCCGGAATCGATCTCGAATCTCGAATCAACCATCGAAGAGTTGCGGGCGAAACAAGTCACTAACGCGGATGCGTCGTCGTCTCAGAACTTACCTCTACCGGCCACACTGAGCCTTCTATCCGAGCGGGAGGCCGAGCTGGCGGCGCTTGATCGACAACTTGCCGCGGTGCAAAACGCCTTGCCCCGCAAAACTAGAGAGGCCGAGGCGGTGGAGCGCGAGTTAGGCGTTCTAGAACGGCGGAAGACAGAAGCCATAGCGCAGGCGCAGGAAATCCAGAGGAAGAAGGAAGAGGGAGAGAGCGATGGACTCGAAGAAATGGGAAGATGGTATAGAAGCGCAGAAGTGACGCTCAAGAGGCTAACGGGCGTGCAAAGATAAGGGATATTGGTTTTGGGACGAGGGATGACTACGGAATTTGTATTGGTGTCAACGGCGTCTTGTGCGGAGTCCGATCTACGAATTGAGAAGCATGAAATTGGCAACACACGCGCAAATACGCAGAGAAGAAAGTAGGGCATCGAAAGTGAGCCGAAGGCTATTTGTTCATTCATGGTATTGCAAGACCGTACAACGTGATACGCGATACTGCAGCCATAAAGGAACCCCGCAGTTTTAATTTCGCTAACGAAACCCGTCCGTACTCCAGTTTTAAATCGTTTACTCCTCCTCTTCATCCTCCTCACCGGCGCCGCCGGAAGCAGCAGCGGCCTTCTTGCGCTGGACACGGCCAGGGCGGCCACCACCGTAGGGGGAGGTGAGAGCGAAGTCGATGTGCTTCTGGGAGTCGAGGCGGACCATGAAGGAGGGAACGTTGACGATCTGCTTGCCGACACTGTTGACGATAGTTAGCGCGCAAGTCCAGGGAGGAGATCAAGTAATGGTCGCATACCGGATGTGGCGCTGCTTGATCAGGACACGAGCGTGGTGGATGGACTTGGCAAGGCCAAGCTTGTAGACGCAGGTCTGAAGACGACGCTCCAAGAAGTCCTCAACACGGAGGGCCAGGACGTAATCGAGCTTCATGCGGGACTCATCGAGGACACCGATGCGGACCAGACGGCGAATCAAAGCATTACCTTCGAAAAGACGCTTGGGGTCCTTCTCGTCGAGGGTGAGGAGCTCACTAAGTGATGGTTAGCGCTTGGTTCGGAGTTGGGTCGCACGGTCGCATTCGAAGATTATGATCGGGTGGTGGGTCGCATACCGAGCAGCACGACGGATCTTGGACAGGGTGAGCTGGACACGCCACACCTCACGCTTGTTGCGCAGGCCGTACTCGCCGACAATCTTCAGTTCCGAGTCACTATAGCATAATTAGACACAGGAACACACGACATAAACAGAAGCACGCTTCTGATCAGTGGCCGGAGAGTACTAACAGACGGGCCGACTCGAAAGCTATCTCAACATTAGCACATGACCAACTTCCATATATATCGAGATTTTTTTTCGATCCCAAACTGATAAGGCGAACTTACGACGACGAGGGACCTTGTAGGTCTTGGAGTAAACGCGGCTACATCGCAGCAATTCGAGTTAGAAAAAATGCGACATCTCGAGATCTCATCGTAGACCGTATACTCACGGGACGGGGGCCATGACTGCTGATTGCGCGTTGTCGCGATGTTTGTCGTGCTACCGAACTTCACGAGAATCGTAGACGTTCAGGATGAGGAAGAAGCGTTTTGGAGATGGAGACTAAGCGAGCGAAGGTGGAGCCGCATCCGGATTAGTGCGAGGGCTAGCCCTCGGCGGCGGAGAACGGGCACACTAACTACCCGAACAAGTCTACACCATCGCGACGGGCGGCAGAGTGAGGCACTTTTCGACGTCGACAAGTTCTCAACACCAGCACCACCAACACCGCCGAAATGGGTCACTCGCACGGTTTGAGAGCCGGTACTCGGGTATGTCGCTATATGGAGGATTTTTGCATCGCCAATTTTCGCTGGTCGGGACGCACGCGCTGACCAAATTATCGTTCAGTATGCCTTCAGCCGCAACTTCAAGGAGAAGGGTCAGATCGCCCTGTCGACCTACCTGAAGACCTACCGGTACGACCGATTTTTCCCCTCCGCCGAAGACACCGGTATATACGTGATTTGCAGGATCTGATAGTTTTGATATAGGGTTGGTGACATCGTCGATGTCAAGGTTAACGGTGCCGTTCAGAAGGGGTCAGTACAATTCCGCCCGATACAACCGTGACGAGTCCGAACAGAACGACTTGGCTTGGTTGCCTTCCGCCAACATGGTCGAAATGGTTTTTGCTGAGATTTGGAATAGTATGCCCTACAAGGTCTACAACGGAAAGACCGGTGTTGTCTACAACGTCACCAAGTCTTCCGTCGGTGTCCTCCTCTACAAGGTCGTCGGCAACCGCTACATGGAGAAGCGCATCAACGTCCGCATCGAGCACGTCAAGCACTCCCGCTCCCGTGAGGACTTCATCAAGCGCGTCAAGCTGAACGCCGAGAAGAAGCGCCAGGCCAAGGAGCAGGGTGTCCACCTCCACCTTAAGCGCCAGCCCGTCGGCCCCCGCGAGGCTCACACCGTTGAGGGTTCCGCCCCCGAGACCATCACCCCCATCCCCTACGACACCCACATTTAAACGAATGATATCTGGTCGTTTGCGGTTGTTTGGTGTTTCTGGGTTTTACATCTGGGGGTAAACCTTTGCATTAAGATGAGATGAAGCAGGGTTCCCGGGTGTACTAGCACACCTTGATCTTGTGCATAGATTCCCCTGAATGAAAGAAAAAACAAAATTTTCATTTCCTTGTTCAAAAGCATTTCAACACAACCTGCGCCGCCCGTCACCGAGCTGCCATGAGTTTATTCCGCACGTCTTCATGAGGACCGCTGGCGGTCGCCCCGCCATCTTACAAGACGAGATCCCACGACTTCCACACCCCCGCACCTATCTCCGACGTTCTTCTCTGTTGGAGGTCAATATCGACTTGTTCAAGCCGTCGGATTGCCGACGTCCGATCTTGTGCTGGGATACCCGAACCGCTGCATGTTCAGTCATTGTACCGATACGCCCTGTAAGGCCAGCGGCTCATGCAAAGCTTTTCCAATCGTCTGCGCTCTCTATTCTCTTGTAGATCTAGAACCTGGCAATCCCGTTCCATGTAGTTACATTGTAGCCCAATCAAACCCATCGTTCATAGGGCAGTGACCCTCGCACCAGTGATGTCACCCCGGGTCTCCTATCGGCGCCGCATCTCGCCGCACCATCGCCCTTATGTACGCTAGAGTAGTGGAGCTCTAATAATTCAGAACCCTAACGCTATCAACGTCTAGTATGTTTATGCCGTGGCTACATCATGAGGTGTGACTCCTGGGATCGCCGATCGAATCGAATTTGATCCGACTACGAATTTGACATCCCACTTTTGCATAGCATTCTACGGGTACCTCATTGTCCCTCGTATGCCTTGTACTGAGTAATGTCCATCCTCATATGATTCGAAATCATATGAATACTGCAATGAATGCAGTTTTTGAACATCTTCCCAAATGGGCTTGGGTCGCATGCATTGGACGCAAGACTCCATTATATTTCCCAGGTGAACGAACTCCTTGTGGATGAACTCCTTGTGGATGAACTCCTTGTGGATGAACTCCTTGTGATCGCAGGTCGACTCTTTGGTTCATACTTTCAAGAGTAGCAAAGCGCTGATGATCTGCGGTGATTATGCAGATTAACTGATGTTTTGATAGCGTACGGTGTCAATGTGTCATGAGGGGCCACCATTCGATCTGCTGTCGACCCGCTAAACAATTTCAACGTAATGAGGCCGGCGGCCGATTGGGCTTTGGGTATGGTCTGAACAGAGAAGGAAAATCAGCAGAGACTGTGGAGTTCAAACAAGCCTTCACTCAAACCTAGAGTTTCAGTCAATGCCCAGTAACACCGACAGCAAGACGGCTGTTGTTGCAAAAACATCTTCCGACCGTAACGAAACATTATATTGCAGGTGGATCTGACCGCTTGGGTAGAGGTTTTTTCTGGTTCCAAGTGCGAAACATTGTCAAGGTTATGAGGTCTAGGTTGCCCAAATGAGTCAATGGTGGTTGGTAGGTGTTGTGGTGGTAAAGCAACTACTTGAAACTCGACATGGGCCAGTGCATCCCTGTATACTGTGCGATGCAAACTTCGTGAGGGGGTGCTGTCAGTGGACATCGATGTGACTGGTAAAGCGCGATCACCACAAACAGTGTGAGATGTAAGTTGCTGGCACTGGGGGCTGAAGGTGGTGTTGTAGCACAGAGTGAATCGATTCGATGCGGGCGGCAACAAAGGCTCCAACGCGGCTCCAGCCACAGGGTTTGCGGGAGGTGGCCGCGCTAACCGAAAACAGCCACCCTAGTGCCTCAACCTGAACCGTCCCGTCAAGTCACCGTCAATGACTGCAGCCATCACCCGATCATTCACAAGCATCACCACCTCCTCTATCGCAACCTCCCCCCCCCTAACGGGTCTGCCTGGGCAGCGGCTTTCACTTCTCACTCTACAAGCTCTCAAACGCCTGCCCTTCCTGCGCCTTCCTCTCTTTCCCTGGCTTTCCAGCCATTCCTCTGATCTTGGTCCCCTCTCCGCCGTCCACCTGGTCGTTCGGAGCTTTTACGGCTCAAACAGTTGAGCTAGCAAGTCCAACCGTGGCGATCTCTGATACCTGACAATAGGTATATCCTCAGACCATCCCTCTGCATGCATCCATGACTTTCTGATCTCAGCCGCCTCTTGTTTCCATATTTACCTGTTCAGAACGCTTGTCTAACAGATGTCGCAACCTGTTGGCCTCACAGACTCGAGAATTGTTATGGCAGAGCAGAGTAACCACGATGTGGTAAACCAAACCCTGTCGGGCGGCGATCCTTCGCCTTCCGACGTTCCTGCGAGCACCGCCGACAAGACACCTGTTGGAGGGGACGCGGGGGAGACGAAAGATACCGCTACAACGATACGAGCCGAAACGGGGACGAACGCTCAACAGGGTGAATACCAGACGGGTGCAGCAGCAGAATCATCAGGTCAGCACGGGAAAGGAGAGGACTCTGAACAAATGCCGAGTGTGAGTGGCCTAACTTGAGGCGTGTGTCGCGACCTACATCATACTGAATAAGACCCAGGACACTTCGAAGTACGCTCCTGTGCCGGTCGCAGCACGAGCGCTAGAAATGAATGGTGTAACTTCTGGGTCGGATATTGGGGAGGACACAGCTTCGCAAGGAGGTTCTGAGTCCGACGCAAGTCGGGCTGAGAGCAAACTCCATGCGCGTGCCGGTTCAAAGAAGCCGACGTCATTTAAGCCGGTCACTTTTGCCAAATTTTCGGTTCCCAAGGCGCCTGGCACTCCTCCCATCAGCAAACCCTCTGAGAAAGGTAACTCGAATAAGCTTGTTTGTCGAATCCATGTTCTAACGGCCCACAGCCCCCTCCTCGACTCTGACAACTCCCTTGGGAACGCCGCAACAGACCTCACGACCCCGATTGGTCGTAAAGTCCACAAGCAGCCTACGGGACTCGTTATCAAAATCAGGCATGAGCGCATCCAAAGCAGGTGGCAGCGGACCGGGTCCAAATCAGGTTTGGAATAAGAATCGACGTAAGGCTTAATGTACGACATGCTGTTATTAATCCTTTGCTAACACTGTTTTGCATCCAGCGGTTCAACAGACCCCCCCTAAACACCTTACTGATGAGGAACTGAAGCAACAATATGGCATCCACATGACTTCTAGAATCCAAGAAGACGGCGCGGGCACGGAATCGAAATGGGCAGATATCGATGACGACGAAGACGACTGGGCCCCTGAGACAATTGAATGGACTGACGGGACGAAAACGAACCTTACTCACCCGGAGCCTCCCACAACAGCGCCGATACCGAGTCAAGAAAAGGCCGTCGCAGACTTCCAAAAGGATTTTCCTCTGGTCGAGCAAGCTGCGCCTCCAAAAGAACCCCCGAAGCCTGTTCCAAATATTCCCAAAACCATAACGTCAGTTGGTCCAAACCCGACTGTCTTACGACTTGGAGCGAACGCCGAAAGACAAGCTAAGAGCGCTGGTATCATCGCGAAGGGACCAAACGACAAATCTCCCCTGCTATCGACTAGTCCGGCGCCACCTCCGGCCAAGTCACCCTGGGCTCCTCTTCCCCCGGTCGAGAAAGTGTCACCCGTGATGCCCTCAATGCAGGTTCAACCACCTATGCGCGTCCCCGTCAGGGAGCCCCATGTTGCCGATGGTCTCACCGGGGCATTGCCTCCCAAGGAGATTGCAGCCGATGATTTTAACCGATCTTGGAGAGAAATGCAGTCTGGAACACGCGAGCTTTACAACTCTAGATCGGGTCGTTACGAGCCTGCTCCTGACACCAGGAAAGGGCCATGGCGTGCTGAGCAAACCTTCCGCACGCCATCTGTGCTTCAGAGACCAGCACAAGGCGATCAAACTGGCCCGGCAGAGCCTTCCGCGGCATTCCAGACGCATCGTTCGAGTGGTCAAGATGGTGTGCACTGGACGCGCCGCCGAACATCTTCCAATGTCAGTGGTGGAAGCGGCAGTTTTGGACGTCGGATGTCGGTAGGTCGACCTGACGTGGTTCACAAAGCATTCGAGTCTAGAAGGGGCTCTCAAGTCAATGGGATGCCTGATTCATCCGTCTTCATTAGAGAGGCATCCAAAGACATTCTTTATCGTGAGATCTCTCCTGATCGACGTGGCGCTGGCCCTTACTCTGCGCGGGGTCCTACGCATGTTCAAGATAAAACTATCACTGCATCTGCCGAAGTGAGTCAGGCAGCCGATGAGCAGACGACAGTGCCGCAGGCGCCTCAGGAAGACCCTGTAGCAATGCAAGAACGTATCATGAAGGAGAAAAGGATGGAAGCTCGCCAGCGGAGGCTTGATCAGGAGAAGGAAGAGGAAGCTGCAAAGCGTGAAAGAATCCGGCAGAAGCTGGAGGCGCTCGGTCCTCCACCAGAGAAACCAAAGTCACTACGCAGAGAATCAGTCGACACTGGAAAGAATGAAGCTAATGCTCAACAAGCTACCGCACATGTGCTACATTCCCCT
Source organism: Aspergillus japonicus CBS 114.51 (assembly GCF_003184785.1). Taxonomy (NCBI): domain Eukaryota; kingdom Fungi; phylum Ascomycota; class Eurotiomycetes; order Eurotiales; family Aspergillaceae; genus Aspergillus; species Aspergillus japonicus. Next base: position 582,787 of record NW_020291645.1, on the reverse strand, counting down.
CCGAAACCTCCTGTTCCCGAGCCAAGTGGGGAACCGAAGCAGTATGGAATGATGAAAGTTCACCATCCCGACACCGTGAAGAAGCTCGTCGAGAGGGAAAGAGCTACGGAGAAAACTGTTGCCACAGCTGGTGTGCGACGCACATCTTCCCCGGCTCGTGAGCCCAAGCAAGAGGCGCCTTTGCCAAACGGGACGCAGCAGAGCAACAATATCCCGGCTCCGTCGTCTGATCAACTCCCAGATGCTAAGATTGACGAGCAGAACCCGCAGTGGAGGGGCAATATCAACCCTCCTAGCTCATATCTGCCGTGGTCGCCGAATCCGAAATTTGTGAACACTGCCCCACCAATTGCAAACCCCTGGAAGCCTCTGAGCAGTGATAAGACTTTAGGGAACGGAATCTTTGAACAGGGCCTTGGGGGTTTCCCAGCACGAGACATCTCGCTCCGCAGTCACCTAGGTCTGGATCAACCACCCATTGCACCAGCACAAACTTTCTCCGCACCCGCGCGGTCTCCGCAAGAAACTACGTCGATCTCACCTCTACCATCTCCCGAGGTTCGCCATGTTCCTTACGAGGTCATCAATCCTATTGGGCGGCCCGGCCCCATCGGTCCTCCCAGTTCGCAACATACTCAACATCGTCAGCATGAGAACCGTGGTACTGGTACTGCAGCCTGGAACAATTTCCATGCGGTTGCTTCCAAGCGTGAGGCAGAAGAGAACGATAAGATTCGCCACGAAATGAGTGCAATCCCACAAGGGCCTTCGTCGCTTCAGGTTACATTCAATGAGACCTGGCGTCAAGTCCGCACCGGGGACCAGGCTGGACAGAGACAGGTGGTTGGAATTTCGAGATCGAACGAGAATAACGCTCCACTTGCAAACCCTCTTCCGGGGCTCGATCACCCTGTTGGCAATCTTCCTTTTGCAGATACGCACGCACGCCCTCTTGGTAGTGTTCCAGTGCGTAGTTCACGCTTCTTCCCACAGGCCACGGAGACTCCTCGGAAGCCAATGGCTGATGAAGCCGAGTATTATCGAAGCCCTTCCCCACCACCGCCTGAAGAAATGTCCAGCCATCCGGTATACACAGGTGATTGCAACAGACCACTGGTCCATCTCCCAGCACCCAAGCCTATAGTCAAGCTCCCCCCGAAGATCGTCGCGCCGCCGCCCCCGCCGCCAACTTTCGCCTCAATGGTTGCTGCACCCCCTCGCACCGGCCCGCAACATGGTACGACAGCGACTTCCTGGCAGGAAAAGATCAATACTTTGTTCGGCAAGAAGACTGTACCGGAGAAGAAGAATGCTCTGGCGGTCACATCAGCGACAAAGGAGCCTCTTGATGTTCAACTTCATATTGCTGCCGTCTCGGTTTCTCTGCCCTTCAACGTTGAGCTCACAGTCGGGGACGGCGAGATAACCGCAAAGCAGGTAGAGGAAGCCGAGGAAATGTTCGAAGATCGCGAAGCGGGGTCTCTGCCAGTTGTTCGAGTGCCAACCCACGCTCCTCCGGCAGCATGGCAAGCCGCTTTACCTCCCACGCAGTCGAAGCTACGAGCCAAGAACTTGAAGTCGATGCAAATCCATAGCATTGAGCCGTTTTCGGTTGGTTTCCATGACAGAGACCCCTCCGGATATACTCGCGCTACGATTCGACTTCCAGGCGCTATTGTTGCGAAGACTGTCTCCCTTCCAAAGAAATTGGGAACGCCCAACTCCCGGCCGCGCAATTCCACGACCTACAAACCTCGTAAGAATACGAAGCCACGTGAGACCCCCGGAGGATCAGTCTCGAAAAAACCCACCTCAGCTCAGCAGACGAATGGCGGCAGCTCTCCACGACGTCAATCTCGAAATGCGTCCTGGGGCCCCCGCACATTCAGTGGGTCCCATTAAACTGGTTCTTTGGAAAAAAATTTCGCTGGCTTTTGCTGGTTGCCAGATGTTCATTGAGCGTTCATTTCGGTATTGATGAGCTACGCCTGCGGGGGATTTGTTGATCGGTCTGGGTTCGGTCTGAATTCTTAGTACTCCTTTAATCTTCCTTTTCTTTTGCCCGTGCAATATTCCCTGGCGCCATACCTTGTTAGTACCTATTTCAGAGTAACATACTGATCTTCGGGCGCGAGATGGGATGTCGGCTTCTTTTCAAGGCAAGATGCGTCGGCGGTTGCTACCACTCACTCCCTTGCCATTATTCCATTTGGCATGAATCATGGATGTCCATTTCTTCATTCCTCTTTCTCTCTCTCTCCCTGTCTTCCTCCCTCTCTCATTTTCAACCTTCTCCGCAACTCTTTGTCCTGTATCATCTCCCAACCCTCGACCTCATTCATGGTTCTCTGGGTTGAGTCCGCAAACAACTCACCCATTATCTATCTCCCTCACCATCCATATGTTAACATTCGACCCATATTCTGCCCCCACGCTTCTCACCCGCTCTCATACTCTTTCTCTCCAGCCTGAAACTCGTTTGAAACGACTTGCTTGCATGGGAAAAAATGTCCTTTATCTAGGTTTTCCCGCCCAGGCATGTTATTCTTCCATGACATGGTCTTTCCCAAGCTCGTTGAAGTGCAATGGCAAAATTGGGTTGCATATTGCACTGTGCACGCAAAGGAGAAAAGGGGGAAAAAAAGAGGAAAACCGGGAGAGAGAGAGAGAGGTAGAGCGCAGCTGCGGGCCCCTTTTTTGTTCTTTTGTACCCCGATTCCTGAAAGCGTGTAATTAGCTTTTGTGTGTGCGCGCGCACGCTCTGAACGTGTGCTCCCATTCTCAATACCTAACAGAATGTTCTACTCGTGGTTCCTGGGTCGTAGAGGGTCGTTGATGTGGAAATTAAAGGGCTTAGATACTTGAAGAGATGTTTTGGGGGTATCTTCAATATCAAACACTTTATGGTGGTGAGTCTGAAGGGACTGTATATCTATTTAAAATTGAAGGGTGGGACCAAGTTTTCTGAACTGTAGATGCTTTGTAGAAGAGTACACGGTCATTACTTGGGTTATTACTTGGGTTATCACTAGATGCTCTTCGTATATGTGATTGTTTAAATCTAGGCAGTGTGGATGAGCCACTGCTACTTCCTAACTGATTGAACGCTTTGGAGCATTCAGCGAAACATCATCTGTTCCTTGCTCCAGAGAATATAAGATCATAATTTACACCGTCCAGGAAAAGAAAAGGCTGAACAAAAGAGAGAGGGAAGAAGAAAGAAAAAAAACTCCTCGGTGTCCTCCTCAACACCATGAGATCACCAAAACACCCCGGACAGAAACAAAGGCCAAATATCTTTGAAGGCAGCACCGAACTCCTGGGGAATAAATCCAGAATTGAAGGAAGGAGGAAGAGTGGGGGAAGGGGGTATCAATCCTCGCTTAACTTGCGAGCTAGGAGGTCTTGCTTAGATCATTGACGCAGGCAACCTTATAGCAAGGTCACCGCACCACGTCCACCTTACCAGTTCCACGTGCGCGATGAAGCAGTGAAGACCGGCGGCTTCCATTGCAGGCGGGCGGGGTCGATCTTACGAGCCCCCTTGAGCTTCTCCTTTTCAAGACGCTTCTTGTGCTCTTCGACCACTTGGTCGGTGAGGACTATGACCCAGTTGCTTTTCTGTAAGGCAGATGATTGAGTTAGTGGGTATGTTGTTGGTTTCGGAAGGTGGGCCGGCCGGCTTGCTGATATGAAGGGGGAAGGAAGGGGACAGAAAACGTACATGATATCTAAGCATGTTGAACACGACCAGGGTTTCATGGACATCTTTCTCGGTCATGGAGGTCTGTAAGGAAAGGTCGTGTTCGCTGATGTTCTCCCGTCCGGACTCCATGAGGATCTCCACGAGCGTCTCTCGCCAGTATTGTCGGTAGCCCAGCAGACCCAGATCACTGAGGGGTTTCTCGGGCGAGCCCAGCTTGCCCTCTCGCTTGCTCAGCTCGTAGCTGAAGGAGATCAAGAGACGACCGTAGCCGCGACGCTGGTACTGGGGCAGGGTCAGGATACAGGCCAGGTTGTAGCCCTCGGCGGAATCCTTCTCCTTCGAGAAGTAGCCGACCAGGTGGCAGCCGGTCTCGTCGCGGCTGCACATGCAGTAGAACAGAAAGGGGTCGACGTCGTAGTAGAGCGTCTTGTGGTCCAGGAACAGCTTGCTGAGCAGACAGAGGTTGCGGCACCAGGTGCGCTGACGGCGGCCGTCGACCTCGAAGAAGGAGATGTAGTCGTCCCGGTAGATCTCGTTGCCGGGCGGGTGTACCAGCGTGCACTTGGAGCGGTGGCGCTCGAACGACCTCTTGTTGTCGAAGTACCCCAGGCAGAACTCGTCGATGTACACGATGTCCGCGTCCGAAAACGAAGCCGGGTAGGGCGAGAAATACCACGGCTCCACGTCGTACTTGCCCATCTGCAGGCGCGTCAAGTTCCGCACGCGGTGGATCTCCGTCGGGTTCTGCGTCATACTGCCGCTGGTCCGCAGCCGTTCGATCTCCTCCTCGCGGGACATGAGGCCCAGGGCTTTCTCCTCTTCCTTGACATCCTTGGAGAAACTGACATCGACCATGTCCACGTCGTCGGATTCCGGCTTGGGCGTCCCGTCCGCGGAGACGGCCTCGGAGCCGCCGCCGATGGAGAGGTTGGCCGGCGTCTCATCGCCGCGGTTCTCCTTCCCACCTGCCTTCGAGGGACGCTGGGCTTTGCCGACGTTGGCGTTCTTCCCCGTGAGGAGATCCGGGGTCGCTGATACGTCGCGGCTCTCGGCTCGGGCGCGTTTCTGCGTGTTCTTGCTCGGAGCTTTGTTGCCGGGGCCGGCTTTCTTCTTCTCCGGTTTCTCTGGCTGGGGCCATTCAACCTCATGCGACAGATCGATGCGCGACGAGGCAATCCACTCTGTTGTCATGTCAGGACTTAGGAGCGGATCCACTCTAGGTTCTCAGAACACTCACCATCCAGACGCTTGTTGAAATCAACATAATGGACACTGCGCAGCTGCTATCAGCACGAGACTCAAGATGCAAAGTGCAGCGGAGGGAAAGAGCGAGCATACTAAAAGGAAGGACCGTCTTTTCGCTGCTTTATAGACAAGATTTCCGCTTTTCGTAACTCTCCATCCTAGACGGGGAAGCAAGTCAGCTTAACGTTGCCGGTCGAGGCTTGTAGTATACAGCCCATCGCCATATCACGTGATGATGGGCCGCTGGCGAAAAGTGAAGCGCAGGGAAATTGCGACAACTGACTTTCTGTACCATAGCTTTCACACCGATCCTAGCACTCTGATCAGTATTTCCGACCGAGGAAATCAACGTCGAAAACTTCAAAACAAGCAGGCAAATAATTATTTGATCGCTTACCGGATGGTATTGAGGGTGGCGAACCCTTTCTCAACGGGGTCCGGTGTGCCGGTTTCGTCCCTGCCGCCCATGGTGCTCGAGGGACGATTATTCTTTCGATACAAGACAAGTTCTTAGATGATAGGACTCAAGGGCATGAGTTTCGTGATGGAACGCGAAGGGGTTTGATAGGAGGGGATGGGAGGAATCTCCGTTGCGAATGCGCCGGAAGAGACCGCCTTTGAACTTTTGCCATCCGCTTTTGGTTCATCCCCAGCTTGCCTGCTTCGGTACGTAACGTTGCTTTGGTTCGCCTCCGAGCTATGGGATGCTACGTTTTGAACATGTGTGAATATACAATGCATCTAAAGCAACATAAATTGCCTGCACATAAGCATTTTTTGTTATGCATATTTGTGCTGCAAACCAACTTCTGTAACCGATTCCATGGTGTGCCCAGTGACACCATCGCTCCGCGCATTCCGGGGGAGAATGAGGAAATACTATACAAATCGTACATGTAGGGCATGATTAAATTTCGAATAACCAGGTCAAACGTCAATCTAGGTATCCTTGTTGCGGCCTCAATGCCAGCCGTTCACCATACCCCCAGTGCCTGTCACCAGCTCATCCAGCTCGTCCTTCCTGCTCTTGTAGAGGTCCTGCGCTTCGCGCTCTCTCCTCATGACGAAAGCAACATCATCACGAAGCTTCTCCAGCCTTCGCGAGATCGCCGAATCCTCTGAGATCTGGAGAGTTCGGAAAGCATCGAGTTCATCTTTCGATCTTTGAAGTGCATCGCTGGCTTCGACGATCTTCGTGCGAAGCGTTTTCGCCCGGTTCTGATAGCCACCATAGTGTAATGCAAGCTTCTTCTCCAGCTTGTTGCCTCGCTCAGCTGTGGCCAGCAATGAGGCTTGTTCGCTATCGAAAGCGCTGATCATGCGCTGCTCTTGTTGGAAGAAGTCTTCCTCCTCATCGGTATAATTGGCAAGACCAGGTAGAACATCAGAATGCTTGTTTGACCACTGCTCATCAAAGTTCTCTTGCCACTCCTCGAGTTTTCCGGATGTCGAAGCTTCCGCCGTGACAGCTGCACGGGCCTGCTCAATCAAACTGTCGTCAAGTCGCTCCAGTTTCCGTGCCTTGCCCTCCACTTTAGCGCCGGGAACGGGGAATTTGCGGGCATCGTGGGCGATCAAGAGAGCGGCTTCCTTGGCAATCAATCCAGAGATGGGATCCGTGATATGTGATACCCGTTCCAGCATCGCATCGATATCGAGAACGCTTGGTCGGGGTAGGGCGCGCTGATATACCTGTGTCTGACGTTTGAGTTCGGCCTGGGCGGCACGTTCTCGCGCCTCTCTCTCTCTCCTATCACGTTCAGCCGCATCTTCTTCGGTATCCTCAGCGGCTACCGAGGGCTCATTGGACTCTGTGGGAAGTTCTTCAAGCTCCCACTCCGTCTCTTTGGGTTTGGGAAGCGCAGCGAGCTTGCCGCGAATAGTCTGACGTGCATTCTTCTCGTACATCTTGATATCGCGGGGGGTACTGCCAATAAGCTGCCCGGCCTCTGCCTGATTGAGCGCAAAATGATCTCGAGGTGTCCGCAGCGGAGTAGCGCCGGGTCCGATGCCACCGCGCATAGGTGTAGCGCCGACGCCGTTGCCTTGTCGGAATGGGGTAGCCATAGGGTTGGGGGTAACGATTTCCTGGCGGCGAGGGGCAATTCCATCGAATCCAGTAGTGGCCCCGCCTTCGTGAAGGGGAGTATTCTCACCACCTAACAGAGACGATTGAGTTTCGGTGAGAGCCTTGATGTTTCGAATTTCGTTTGCGATGTGATCCTCCTGCGGGGGTGCTCTGGGTGTCCTGATAGGCGTCCCACCAACAATCGCATTGTAGTTACCGAGTAGGCCTCGAGCTCCCTCCTCATCGCCTGCCATCTTACTGGCCCTATCACCCGCCATGCCCATCTTGATGATGTCTTCCATCTCACCCTCGCTGACCTGGGGGCTCGGAAGCACGAGCGCCCTCCGCTTGCTGCTCTGCTCAGCCTCCCTGATCTTCTGCATCTGGCCAGCGCGAGCGGCAGCTGCGAATGCGGCGGAGTTGCTATTCTTGTCGTTCTTCCGTTTCTTCCGTTCCGCGTCTTCGTCCTGGTCACCCTTTCGTTTATTCGCTAGTTGTTGCTTGCGAGGATCGAACATCTCCCGCTGCCTCTCGTTTCGACCTTGTTCATCTGTGGTATCGTAGAAGCCAGGTGCCGCAGGCTTCTCAAAGGGAATGTCGGCGTTGTAGTCCATTTCGCCCTTCTTGCGAGTAACGACCTTGATATTAATGCCAGCATTTTTGAGCTCACGTCGTTTTTGAAGGACCGCCAATCGTCGCGACTCTTCCAGTTGTCGTTCTCTGGCCTTCCGCTTGGCCTTCTTTCCCTGTGTGTTTGCTAGACGAGCACGCGCTTCACTCAGCATCTCCTTCTCATCTTCGTCAAGGTCGATCGTATCGGGCCGAGCGGGTTTCGATTCCGGGTCGGGATCCAGTTCACCGGGCCTAACAAAAGTCAGCAACTTGCACTGCAGGATCATTATGTTAGGAGATGGTCACAGAATCATACCGTAGTCGGCGGACGTCATCCGCACTGGGGGCAGCCGCCTCTGCACCGGAAGGACCTCCCAGGCCTAGCTCATCGTTCTCTCGAGCTTCAGCCTCATCCAGCAGCTTCTGATAGCGCTCCAAGCATTGCGTTGCCGTTCGCCCTACAATGGGCGCAATTGTACGCCATTGTGTGGGCATCAGCTTGGCCAGATGCAGCAGCTTCTCATCCTCCTCCCTAGACCATTCGACCTTGCGGATACCAGGGTCCAGCCATTCCACCCACCGCGCCTTGCATTGCTTGGGTGTCTTTCGTGCTAAGAGAGAGGATACGCGAGCCCACTGGTTCATACCATACTTGGACACCTAAGGAAGTGGTACATTAGCATTGCTTAGAGCTCCGCAGCACCACGTCTATCGATCGGAAAAGGGAAAGCTTACCGCCGCACGAAGCACCTCATCTTCAATGTTGGTCCTAGGTAGTGCGTTAGCTGGGGGTCCGGCGACAAGAAGTAATGTAGCAATGGCTCTCACCAGACACCTCCTTTGACGACGGGCATGGCTGTTCAGAGTCCGGCGGCTCACAGGAGCGAGCCAAGGGAGATACAATAACAAAAGAAATCTGGAAATGGCCTCAAAATGATGCGCAGGGTGAATGACAAGTGGAACACTGATGTCCACGCTGGGTAATGCCGACGGGGAATCAACGCGGTGCAGTGCGAGAGATCAAGTCTTGAGGCGGGCGTTCGTCACTTTGCCCGCGATAGCCGCGCAGAGCCTTAGCGCGCGACAACTGGCCTAGCGTTTGCTCCTCCCCGCGCGATCTTATGTAAGCGGGTCCAGATTTTTGGTCGGAAAATCAAAATTTAGGATGCCGCAAAAAAGATAAGATTTCACAAAGTCATTATCTCCGTAGCAGAATTCACACACGATGTCTGCTTCCACTGAGGCCCCCAGGCAATTCAGCCAGCCATCCCGCAAGGGCAAGAAGGCCTGGCGCAAAAATGTTGACATCACGGAGGTTCAGGAAGGCCTCCGCCTCTTGAAAGATGAAGAGATTAAAGGGTACGGGAATCTTATCAGGTTTTCTTTTCGGTTTTATTTGGAGTCTCGCTAACGTTCCATTAACATCTAGAGGTGTTATTGCGGAGAAGCCCTCGGAGGAGCTGTTCGTAATTGATACCACTGGTTCAGCGGAGGTCCGCAAGGCAATTCAGAAGAAGCGCAAGCTTCTGAGGTCGGAGGAGATCATCGCACAGCGCTCTGCGATTCCTGCTGTGGACACACGCACACGGACGAATTCGAAGGTCACTGATGGGGTTCTCGAGCCGAAGAACAAGAGACAGAAGGCCGATTGGGTTACCCGGAAGGATTGGCTGCGCTTGAAGCAGGTGGCCAAGGAAGGCAAACCCACCAACAAGACCGAGACCGAGTTGTACGACCCCTGGGCCGATGCGGAGGACACTACTCGCTACGAGGACCCTAAATTCGACTTCCTGGAAAAGCCCAAGCAGAAGGTCGAACCCGTTACCTTGAAGCACGCTCCTATCTCCCTCGCTGCGAACGGCAAGCCGATCCCCGCAGTTCGCGCCCCGACTGCCGGAACGAGTTACAACCCCACATTTGAAGACTGGGACAAGCTTCTACAAGAGCACGGCCAGAAGGCAGTCGAGGATGAGAAGAAGCGCCTGGAGGAAGAGCGCAAGGAAGAAGAAAGACAACGGATGATCGCAGAGGCTAAAGACGACGACGGTGCGGTAAGGTCGGATGACGAGAGTGCTTGGGAGGGCTTTGAGAGCGAATACGAGAAGCCTGAGTGGCTGAACAAGAAGCGTCCGCAACGGAAGACCAAGACCGAAAGGAACAGGATCAAGAGACGCAAGGAAGCCGAGCGGCAAGCGAAGTGGGAGGCTCAGATGAAGAAGAGACAAGAGCAATATGCACGTGCCAATCTTACTCCCGAAGAAATCGAAGCAAAGGAGCTTGAGCTTGCCGAGCAGTCGGAAGACAGCTCTTCTTCGGACGAGGAAGGTGATGATACTGTTCTGCGCCGCAGACCTCTCGGAAAGCTACGGTATGTCGCAAATCTCCCTTTTCCCGTTACCTTCTGCTTACTGACTCGATAACAGTGCTCCCGAGAAGCGTTTGGAGGTCGTGCTACCGGATGAGCTTCAAGACTCGTTGCGTTTGCTCAAACCCGAGGGCAACTTGCTCGATGACCGATTCCGGACCTTGGTTGTTCAGGGCAAGCTGGAGGCTCGCAAACCAGTGACACAGGTCAAGAAGCCCAAGAGGGAGATTACGGTGAAATGGTCCCACAAGGACTTCCAGGTTCCAGGCTTGTAAATAGATTCCCTTTTTTGGCGTTTTCATGCGGTGGATTTTAAAAGCAATTTCACATAATATGGGTCAAAGCTACAACGAGAATTCTGTATATGCCATCATCACACTTGATCATAGAGATTTTATAAGCAATTGAGTAGATACGTACCCTACTTTTTGGAATCCTGGTGGGCTGGCTGATATGGGACTCAATATCGATAAGCCCCTGCAACAGCGATCGAGAACTGACATGTGGATCCTGTTCCGAAAATTTAGTGCGGGAGGGAAGGCCGGTTCAGGAAAGTTGCCGGGCCAGCCTAGTCTGCCTCCGCAGCAACTGAATCTTTTTTTTTGTTTCCGGATCCCCTCCCTCTCTGCCATCCTGACCAGACCACAATGCAATAGCGACTTGGTCTGATTTTGGAATGGACTTGAAAAACCTCTCCAGTAATTGGAAGAAACTCCAGGGGACGTTAAAGCAAAGCCACGCCTCCTCCTCCTCCTCCTCCTCCTCCTCCGCCACCAAGCGCAAGATCTCGGACCGCGAGACGCAAAATGCTACAGTGAAAAAACGCCGAACCGACGCAGCCGACGGGAAACCGAAGATCGAACGGAAAAAGGCCCCCGTCAAGAAGAGAAACATGTCGCAAAGCACCCAAGATGGAGGTCCAGAGGCCACCGTATCAGACAGCTCAAAGCCAACGTCGCGGAGGAATTCCGCCGCCGCGTCGGTCGTGGAATCGAAAACTTCCAAGGTCAATGAAGGCCGTTCACCAACGTCAGCTACCACTTTGTTGATCTTCTTTGCCGTTGTGGCTCGCCTTGGACCCGGTTGCTGACTGTAGACTAGTGCTGAGCTAGGAAAATACGTTGCGATGGATTGCGAAATGGTGGGCGTCGGCCCCAACCCGGATAACGACTCGGCCCTTGCGCGTGTCAGTATTGTCAACTTCAACGGCGAGCAGATTTACGACTCGTATGTCCGACCCAAGGAGATGGTCACGGACTGGCGGACGCATGTCAGCGGTATACTTCCGAAACATATGACCAATGCGCGGTCGCTCGAGCAGGTTCAACAAGAGGTTACGGAAATTCTTAGTGGACGCATACTCGTGGGACACGCGGTGAGCAACGACTTGGATGCTCTGCTGCTGAGCCACCCCAAGCGTGATATCCGAGACACCAGCAAACACCAGCCCTACCGAAAGATAGCTGGCGGAGGCTCCCCTCGTCTGAAGATGCTGGCTTCCGAGTTCTTGGGCTTGAATATCCAAGATGGTGCCCACTCTAGTGTTGAGGATGCGAAGGCCACAATGCTCCTTTACCGGCGGGACAAGGACACATTCGAACGAGAACATCTGAAGAAGTGGCCAGTGCGCGTGGTAGTCGAGAAGGAACCGGGTGACGATCAGAAGAAGAAGAAAAAGAAGAAGAAGAAGACCCGTAAGAGGTGATTTCAACAATGTCTTGATGAGTCGGCAAGATCTATCTGTCTTAAATATACCCCAGCTTGATTAAGTTACAAAGCTACTCAACATCTGAGGCTTTTCTGAGTATATAGAATATAAACAAACTATACCTACTACATGTTATTCTCTCCTAGTAATACGGCCTGGGGATGCTATGGTAGTCTAAACAAATGAACTCGGGTGGACTGGCAACGGAAAGACACTCCGCTTCCGCTCCGTTCGCCCACTTTACGCGGGCAACGCGTCGCGTTCTCCGGGGTCGAGCATACAACCATCCTCGAAGAAGATAAAAGGGACAATCAGACATTGCTATCTAAAAACAATTCTCTACCATTGTCAAAGTTGGTATTGAGGCTTTTTCTATACTTTGTCAAACTCCAGTCACTACAAACTATATTAGCGCCTGACAGTCCTTTCCCACAAAGCAAGCATGTTCGCCATTCAAGCAGCGCCAAAGTCCTCTGCGACTGAAACTCAACCGTCAACGGACCGGTTCACTCCCAACATTCTTCCCTGCAAAATCCACTACGATGGGCTTGTGAAAACATTGAACCGGTATTGGGAACCCCAAGCCGACGAGAAAGGTAAGAGTCGCAAGCCAGCTCCTCGTACTCGCAATCCGCTCGCTCATCGATGATACTGAATATTCAACAGAGAAAGACGTACAGATCGCATATTTCCGCGGCCGCAGGCTCAAGGGTCGACGGGTCGCTATTCCAGAAGGCTACGAAGGTGCGGAAAACCAAAAGACCCCGCGGAAATGGTTTCTTTCCTGACTTGCCGACCCATAAAATCTTTAGGCGTCATCGCAACAAGCACAGACCGTGTCTTGCCCCCTACTCGCAATGAAGACGAAGCCGACGTCGAGGAAGTCCAGCCGGAGGAGCCGGTCAAGATCCTCGAGAAGCAGGGAACCTTCGACGAGTATATGGTTTGGGGCCATGAGTTGGTACCCGCGGCGGACGATGCCTTCGTGAAGGGGGTGGAGGAGTGGATTAAACTGGCCGAAGCGGTATGTGTGGATGCAGTTTCTGGCCAATCTTCTGCCCATACTAAAGATCATGTTGAAGATGCACGGTCAGCCCAGCAGTGAACCGAAGCCTTCTTCTTGAGCGACGCCTCGAATACCAGCTTGGAAAGGATTTTCGCCTACCAACATCAGGCAAACGGAATCAGCTCCCATCGCAGCAGCGCCAGCTTCTCTCACGGCCGCATGCTTCACCCTGGGCTCAGGGTGAACCCGGACATGTTCGTGACGTGGTTCAATCACTATTCTGCGGGCGCGCAAATTGAAAGCATGGCGGGCATATGGCTCGATAGACGGTGGGCATCGGTGTAGACGATGCAGTCCGGGACATACGGCCGAGACAGGAATGAGGGCAGCTCAGGATTATATCTAATATAGATCTTGTTTTCGGGGGAAGGGAACGCACACATCTACGAGCATCACGGATGAGGAATATATAGTTAGGTTGCATGGGCCTTTTCCCCTTAGACTCATTCTATATCCAAGGATGTATTCGCATTTTGGATAGACAACTCTAAATGCCACAATGAGTATCTTATGAGACTAAACATTTGAGAAAAAAAAAAAAAAAAAAAACCAAGGCTGAGTACACTGTACAAGTCAATGCATCTCCGCACACGATCCCTGAGCAATTGATAAGGTTCACCGCCAACACAATTCTGCCCAACGAAGAATATCTGGGGTAGACTCATCAACATTGACCTCCCTAACAACCACACCCCAATACTGACATTCCTGCAAGCCATTTCTCACAATGGCCAGTACTACGGAACGTCCTGCCCCGGAGGCTTTGATCTCCAAGTTCGAGGTCGACAGGTTGCTCAAGCAAGGTACGGTACTCTACAAACCCCTCACCTGCGGACTCCGGCCCTCTCTTCAAAACGCACCATCAGATAACCTGAATGTATCGTGATCCCATACTGTTGACTGACCCACCTCCAACCGATCTACAGACCAAAGCGGCCGCCGCATCGCCATCCTCGGCGCCATCGACGGCCAACAGGGCATTCTGACCGCCGAACGCACCGCCTTCGCAACCGAGACGCCCGCCGTCCTCCGAGCCTTCCACGCCGCGATCACGCACGTCACCAACCTCGGCGACAACGACATCTACCGGTGGTATCTGGCGTCGTCCGGCCCGGACGCCGGCGGGCAGCAGCCGCCAGACCTCAAGCTGAACCTCATCTGGCCGTGCACGGAATCCCACATCAAGAAGTACTCGGAGCAGGTGGTTCGCATGGTCACGGAGACGCCGGCGATCTACCGCGACCACGTCCGCCCGTACATGCGCGCCAAGCGCGAGGAAGGGCGGCTGAACTGGGTGTTCAACATCCTCGAGGGCCGGACGGAGCAGGAGGATGTGATCCTGCGGGATGAGGGGGGACACCACGATGGGGCGGCCGACGACGATGCCAACGATGATGGGTTTCTGATGCTGCCGGACTTGAATTGGGACCGCAAGACGATGGGGTCGTTGCACTTGCTGGCCTTGGTGCAGCGGAGGGATATCTGGAGCTTGCGCGATCTCAAGAAGAGACACATCCCGTGGTTGAAGTATCTGCGGCAGCGGCTGCTCGAAGGCACGGCGAAGATGTATCCGGAGCTGGAGCAGGATCAGTTGAAGCTTTATGTGCACTGTGAGGGAGGACTCTTCCGCTATTCTGCATTCACTTTCTGTTGAACGACGTTTGCTAACACCTGTCGCTTGACCTGCAGACCAGCCGACATACTACCATTTCCATATCCACGTCGTCAACGTCATGCTGGAAGCGGGCGCGACACAGGCCACCGGGAAAGCCTTTGGATTGGAGAATCTCATCTCTCAGCTGGAAACTCTCTCCGGTGACGAGGATGCAGGCCTGGCGGATGTGAGTCTGACTTACTTCCTGGGAGAAGCCAGCGAGCTGTGGACGAACATCTACGGACCGTTGAAGAGAGGGGAAAAGCCGCTGGCCGCATGAGAGGATCATATCGATCGACACTAGATATTTTATGAGCTAGAAATGACATGATGACAATTTCTTCTTTTGTTAATTCCAGCACCCAACATAGTACTAAGTATGCTCCAATTATTTATTTGTATTTGCACGATGACGTTTTGCCCGCCTCCGCCCCCGAGACTGTTCCCAACCCCGCAACACCGCAAGTCGACCCCTCACCAACCAAACAAACCATCTTCACTTTACTCTTCTCCATAACGCTCTCCCACCCACGCAACTCTCTACTCCCCCATCCAAACCAAGACTCGCACTCGCCATAAACCCAGAACAAACAAACGAGATCGACTAATCACCATAACCCTCAAAATGGCCGACGACAACCCGGACGTGGAATCCACCAACAAGGCCTTCGTGCCCCTCGGTACGTCTACAGACACACACCCTCTCTTTCGAAACAACACCAGCCAACTCACCCTAAAACCCCCTATATCCCAAGAGATGCTAACCACAAACCTCCCCTTCCCCCCCCCCCAGAAAACAACCCGGAAGTAATGTCGCACCTAATCCACCAACTGGGCCTGCCCGCAACCCTCGCCTTCACAGACGTCTACTCGATCGACGAACCGGACCTCCTCGCCTTCGTGCCGCGGCCCTCGCACGCCCTGCTCCTCGTGTTCCCGGTCTCCGCGACCTACGAAACGGCCCGCCTCACCGAAGACCGCAGCCTGCCGGCCTACACCGGCTCCGGCCCCACGGAGCCCGTGATGTGGTTCAAGCAGACCATCCGCAACGCGTGCGGGCTGATCGGCCTGCTGCACGCCGTCGCCAACGGCGAGCCGCGGCGGCAGGTCCTGCCGGGGTCGGATCTCGATGCCCTGCTGCAAGAAGCGGAGGGGCTGGACCCCGTGCGCCGGGCGGATCTGCTGTACGAGAGCACGGCGCTGGAGAGCGCGCACGCGGACGCCGCCAAGCGGGGCGACACGCAGGCCCCGCAGGCGGAGGACAATGTCGATCTACACTTTGTGGCGTTCGTGAAGGGCGCGGACGGGCGGCTGTGGGAGCTGGATGGGCGGCGGAAGGGGCCCCTCGACCGCGGGGTGCTGGGCCCCGGGGAGGATGCGTTGAGTGAGAGGGCGTTGGAGTTGGGGGTGCGGCGGTTCTTGAGAGTCGAGGCCCAGGGCGGGAATCCGGATTTGAGGTTTAGTTTGGTGAGTTTGGGGCCGAGTTTTGATTGATTGCGAGGATAAGATTTGGAGGGGGTTGAGGAGGGGTTGGTCTGTTTGTTTCTTGCCTTTTTTTTTTTTTTTTTTTTTTTTTTGGAATCGGGAATATACATGGGTGGGCAAATGGGGAAGTAGCTTGTTGTCGTCAAGTGGTGGTCCCTAAAACCTCGTTCACATATACACTGGGTCACTGGGTCATGGGGTAATTGGCAATGGCTACTGGAAGGATGAGCCGTAGATAGATATCCAACCCCTCGATAAGAAACGCACAGATTGAGCCACTACCTGGAAGATCAAATTCATCCTATGCTGTATCGTTCGGTTCGTTCGGTCAACCCTCAACCCACCATTCCTCTGCATTGAACTTCAGAGCTTCATCCCCAACCGCCCACCATCCCGCCGTGAGATTGCGAGCAAATACCTCCAAAGCCGTATATCGCATTTCGGCATTGTCTCGAGGACTGCTGTCATAGAAAAACACCTGCTCAAAGACCTCGCGCAAATTCGGCTTTCGCGAATGAACATCCGGCACCGCCGCAATCACTCTTCGCGTGATGCCATCCTCGCCGGCTTTTGCTGCGGGATGGCCGTCGTCGTCCCGAGAGGCAAATGACCCCTTCTTTCCGATCACCAAGATCTCATAAGGCTTCCGCCAGAGCGCACCCACCGGCGTGATGGGCTCGCCCTCCGTCGTCGTCTTCACCCACACCCACTCTTCGCAGACCGTCAGCCCGGCCCCCTGCATCGCGTCGTAGGCCGTCTTGCGGGCTTTCGATGAGTTCGTGATCCAGATGGCTGCGATGGCGCTCCTGCGCCTGCTGTCGCTTCGCTGTTCAGCGGTTTCTACCTCCTTATTGAATGAGGAAGACTCCTGGACCAGATGGACGGACAGGACATTGCGAATGCGCTGGGTGAGCAGTTCCCAGTCGAGGTAGGTCTGAGTGTGGTAATGACCGCTGCGACGGACCGAGCGGTTGGCCCAGGGTGGGTCAAGCAGGATGAGGTTGAACTTCCGGTGGCGAGGGAGACCTGGGATGGGGGTCTCTGCGTGCGTGACGGGGGTTGATGAGATCGGGATTCTGTCTTGGAGGAAGCTCGAGAGCGGCGGAATGTAGAAAGAGTGAGGAACAGGGCGTGGTGATAGGGGATGAGGTCCACTGTGACAGCATCGCGTATCGTCCGCTGCTTTCTCCTGATCCCCCGTACAGGTAGCGTGCACCGTGGCTGATGCCAACGACGTATTCCGGACCACGATGCTGGAGAGTTCGGACATGCAGCTGAAGCGGTTCACGCCGGGAGACAATATCAACGGGGGATTGAGCGAGGCGCATGGCGCAGTGAAGGCAGCAGAAGCAGAGGCGATCGGCTCCATCGCAGCGTCCACATTCCCGTGGCTAGAGCAGCGTGTTCGCCCGGCGGTCCCCTTCCTCTTCTTTGGGAGGGGAGCTCCGTCACCAATGTCCCCATTGCGAGGTGAGTCCTGAGCGCTGGGATCTATTTCAACCCGCGGAAGACACCATTGAAACCCCGAGTCGAGCGCACTCCGTATCTGGAATAACCCCTTCGTTACCAGGGGTTCAAGGATTTCGGAATGCAGAAGCCTCTCTGCAAGAGGGGTTCTTTCAAGGACTCTTGCCCGGGCCGCATCAGTTTTCGGCTCCGTACGAGTCGGATAGGGCACCCTCAGTGGTGGCGTTGAGAGAAGTCTTCGATTCCTGTCATTTTCGAGAACAGAAGGCGATCTTGCGGAGGGCAAGAGCGCTGATGATTGAAACGGGGAGAGTGACTGCGCGCGAGCGATTGATGAAGGAATATCGATCAAGAAGGTCGTGGCCTGAGGGTCTTGATAGAGTATAGCTGATGGTGACGGTGCTATCATACTCGTACGTAGGTATAGTATAGTATAGTATGGAGTCGAGCAATTGGTTGGTTGGATCACGCTGCAGTAATTTTCGCTTCCCCAACAAGAACTACTAGGTTACTTACACGATTATTACCCGCGCGGCGGCCCAGCCAAAAATAGCTTGGATTTCATCTTCATTGTAGCTCAATTAGGCCCCTTCAACCACGCATGTACAAAATACAACCTGTGAACACAAGAGGCATTGAGGGAAGATTGAAAGATCGCAAGACGCTCTCTGCTTTGATACCTAATGTAGACTATAGTGAACAGGAGATAGAGCCAAACTCCCCAAGGCGGTTGGCGGGAAATCACTTAGATGCTTATGGACATAGGCGACACCACGATGCTTTCGATAAACAATAAACAATAACACTTTTTTCTCATATCAGTCCTTCCTCCATTTCCAAGACGATCCAGCGTCGGTCTAGGTGTGACAAAGGTCATTTCATGCATATAGCCATACTACTCTGTATCCCGGAAACTGCAAACGAAAGATCAAGCAAAAAAGAAAAAGAAAAACTTTATACATAAGGTTGAAGTTAATGGCGGATTAAAGCATCTTAGGGAATCCTCAATGCTGGAGGCAACCCCACATCAGCTTCATTCGCACAGGCGAGTCCCGGGCTTTCACATGTGCTGGGGATGGCTTGGGCGTCCACGCCGGCCCCCGGCAGACTGCGCCTGAGCTGGCTGTGCTTGGGCATAGAACTGTGAAGGGTACTGGTACATTTGAGCAGTGCTCATGACGGGGCTGAATTGCTGAGGAGCGAAAGCCGCCTGATTCAACATCGAGCCTGGGTTAATTTGCTGGGTGGGAGGCCCTGCCAAGGAAGCAGCCTGAGTCTGCAAGGATCGGAGGTTATCTGCTGAAGGAGCGCCACCCGCAAACCCAAAGTTGGAGTTTCCGAGACTTGGATACAGCCCGGACGGCGAAAGGCCACGACTTTGCGCCGCCAGATAGGCCTGATACTGTAGCTGTTGCTGAGCCAAAGGCATCATGGGGTCTTGGCCAAATCCAGGTGCGTTTACCCCTCCAATCCCGCTAAGAGGGTTGATACCACCGGCAGAACCAAGGCTGTTCATTCCATTCATGCTGTAAGGGTCGTAAGCTCCGACACTGGGTTGTTGTTCCGAAGGCATAGGCCTGGTAGCGTCCATGCTCTGGTTAAGCATAGTAGGGAATGGCGCGCTGTATTGCCTCTCCAAAGGCGGCTGTGGAGCGTAGTTCGAGGCTGCCTGGCGAGAGGTTGGACGGTGTTGTTGCTTGTCCGCATTAGATCCGTGATCACGTCCGTGGTGATTGTCCCGAGCATTTCCACGCGAAGATAGACCAACTTCGTCCATCAGGCGTTTATATCCTTGACTGGGGGTTGCCTTAAGTTTGATAAGAACCTTGGAAACATTCTTGACAACCTCGGCGCGCATTGACTCGTCAAAGAAAGGTGTAGTAAGAACCTTGAAAATCAGAGTCGCTCCCGAAGTTTGGTCACTCAGAATTCTTTCCAACACCTCGTCACCCTGGCTGAAGAACAAGGCCTTCAGCACAATCTCACGGGCCTCGGGTTCATTTCGCTGATTGATAACCTTCAAGACGGTAAGATAAGCGACCTTATGGGTGCAGAGATGGACGAGATGAGGAACCAGTCTAGGTGCAAGCACAGTACGGCGGTGAGGGAACGTGCACGTATCGAGGAACCAAGTGAGCAAAAGGGCACCGTTGGCATTCGTTGCAAGTTGCACACTGTGAAGGGCGATGGCCGCGGCGAGCATACGCTGCTGGTCCTTAGTGGCATGATGACTCTCAAGACAAGCCCGCATAGCCCGAGCACCGAATCGCCCCTGGGCAATCTCCCACATCCGACTTAGCATAGTCTCGAAAATGAAGTCGTTGAACGGGGCACCGAAGCGTAGGCAGCACTGCAGTACGTAGTTTCCATACTGATCAAGGAATAGAGGTACGGTGTATGGCCGGAGAGCATCAACGATCAACCCCATCTGATTTGGAGTCTTAGCGACATCAATGATCTTCTGGGCCGCCCAAGTGCCGTTCTTATGAATACCAATTTCAGCGAGGTGGGGAGCGATCGGCGCCAGCATCTGTTCCTTGGTTGATTCGGAACAGAACTCGAAAAGCTTTTGAACCACGGTGTTGCCCAGATAGTCCGACGCCAATTCAGCAATCTCTGGAAGCATCGCAACTGCGGTCTCTTCGATTTCCTGCACTGAACAAGCACCATTGTCGATCCTCTTGCGGATATCGCGGAGGCGAGGGGCATCAAACATCCTTGTCTGGCTGGGTTCGGCAACCGAAGGGATCTCGTCCTCAAACGCATCAAACGAAATGGCACGTTGAACACTAGCAGAGATGTTCAGAGTATCATCTTCAGCAGCACCAAACTCTTGAACGATCTGAGCCATCTCTGGTTGGAGCTCCGAAAGAGCTGGGATTTGAGGGACAATGAGCCCGCCGTCGGATCTGGCCAGACCATCGGGCCCATTCATGCCTGCATTCGGATCCGGGGTGGGCGAGGACTGAGATCCATTGACACCTGGGGTGCCACTTGCAGAGCTCCCGGGAACCTTAGCATATCCGATACGAACTGGGCCAGCACCAGGGAAGATCTCCTTGCCGTTAAGCAAAGACTTGGCCTGGATAGCGCTTTCAATACGCTCGAAGTTGACGAAACCGCAATTCTTGTGGGTCAGCACACGGGTGGACTCAATTTTGCCGTAAATGCTGAAGATCGCTTCAAGAGATGTGACCGTAGTTGAAACAGGGATGCTTCCAATCCATAGTGCGCGAGTCGGCCCATCCTGATTGTTCTCATCAGCCATTTCCGCCGCAGGCCGCATGCCGAGATTGGAAGCATTATTGCCACCCAGATGCATCAGCTGTACAGCTTCGGACAGTTCATCGTATTCTCCGCTTTCCGCAATGTTGAGATCAGCCGCACTGAAGCTGTTTTCCAGACGCGATGGCGTAGCCAGGTAGTTGCGAATAGACGAACGCTGAGGCGGCGCTTCCAGGATTCCAGCTGTCCGTGCACGAGGGCGGCTGGCAGATGCGTGATTGGCAAAGGCCTGCACAGCCAGGTTGTGTTGATGTATCTGAGCCTGGGTTGCAGCTAGCTGAGCAGCTGTCGCGGCGGCTGAAGGCGTGACGGTCCCTGACGGGATTTGTGCATATCGGCTCTCATATTCCAAGTCTTCGTCATCCGCATACTTTTCCTTGGCATTCACGGAGTAGGAACGAATTCTGCTGTTGTTCTTCATCATCGCCAGTTCCGCAAGCAGCGGAGGAAGCGAAGACTGCTGCTGTTGTTGCTGCTGCTGTTGGAGAAGCATGTCAACCGAGGGCCGCACAAGTGTTGCTCGCGGCTGTTGCGGGGTTTCGGCAAGGCCCAAATAGTCCAGGGTTTTGACATCAGTATCGGCGAGACCGTCTCGAGAGAAGGAGGAATGACTTGGGGAAGCCGGGCCCTCAGAGGATCGGATGCTTGTAAGTGTCGTAGCCCGGTCACGGCCTGTTGCCCAGCTAGTTGAAAACAGAGACGGCCCGAATGGACCAGAAGTTCCGAGGAAATTTGCTCGCTGGGGCATAGAGCCAGCTCGGAGACGCGAGAGGGAGCCTGCGCTATTGCCGCCTGCGGTAGTTGCAGTCTTTGCGCCTGTGTCAATACCAGTAACCCCGGATGGACGGAAAGGGCTGGTCGAAGGCGTAGGCCTTGAGGTCTGGGGAATGTATGGTTGTTGAAGATTCGCTTCGTTCAGCGCACCGACGGGAGAGAATCTCGACGGAACGGTCCCAGCTCTGGCTCTTCGGGCAGTGCTATTGATCGAGCCGCCTGAGGTGGGCACCAAGTCGGGAAATCCTTCTTGGCTTGGGGACTCGGGGATATTCTCGCGCAGGGGGGTCGAATGGCCACTGGTTGGGGGTCCCCAGATACTGGGAGAAACACCTTCCTCTGCTTGAATTTCACGTGCGCTAGAATGAAGAGTGGCTAATGTCAGTCATCGGACATTCAAATACAACGCTACTTCATCGCGGCCGTAGGAATTGCCTACCGTTTCGAGTATAGTCGTGCACCGAGTTCATGGGATGGGGATCCAGCCCCTAGCCTCGCACTTCCAATGGAGCCTGCAGCGCCATTCAGGCCGGTTGATGATCCGAACGGTGGCTTCATACCAGCAGACCCCGATAGATCGCTAGGAGAGCTGCGCCCCGTGCTGGTTCCCGACATCGGTTGGGTAGTTGGAATATAATTGAGGTTCATGTGGCCCTCGGGTCGTGAAACGGGTAACATTATGTATTATATCCCTCCACCTCAACAAAGGCGGACACCTAAAACTTAGCGCACTTGAAGATGATAACGAAGGATGGTGGTATTCGTCGGGATGGCCAAACTGTTGTTTAGTCAAAGAGCCGATTCGTGCGAATCATATGCCAGTCCGATTATTAGGGTGACGGAGAGAAGTGAAGCGATAAACCGCCGGAGCCCTGGGTGAGAAGGCGGTAAACAATCCTGCGTATAGGTATGAGGATACTCGAATACGCGATGGGTCGCTGCGCGGTATGGATGTGCTCGTGGCGGGGGTCGGCGAGGACTGCTTCCGGAAGAATACGTATGCTCTAACGATCACAAAAGGCCAAGAGCAGGGCAAAGGAGGTGCAAAATCGTGAGAAGCTGTGCGTAATCCGTTATAATTGGACCAGTCGACGGGTATGACACTCGGTTTAGAAATGTCTTAGACCAGTGTCCAGATTCGATGGCCACGATCTACCGCCGGGATCAGATCTCAATGAGTGATTTACCACCAAAACACTCGGCTCCGCTCAAAACGACCGTAAAAACACGCGGTGTTGTTTGGACAAGCAAATCGAGCGACAGGGAGGGATGATGGTAGAAATCAGGAGAAGAGACGCGGCGGCCGTTGGGGAACGGGAGATCCAAAAGGTCGGTCGACTGGAGGTGGCTGGAAATGAACTGCGCGCGTTCGGGCAGAAGCCTATAAAAGATACAAGAATGGAAAAGACCGGAGATTGAAGAACGATAAAAATGGATACGATGGCGGAAGATTAAGAGTGGAGGCCAAGAAAAGGAACAATGGAGATAGAAAAGTGAAGAAGGGGATGTGGGGAGGGGGGAGGGTTGATTGATGTTGAAGGGAGAGGGAGAGGGGGAGGGGGTAAAGTAAAGAGAAGGAAGAGAGAGAGAGAGAGAGAGAAGCTGTGGGTTATGGTAGAGGAGAGGAGTTGCTCGTTGGGTTAGGCGGAGAGAGCGGGAGAGACACAGCGCAGGAGAGGAAAGGATGGAAAAGACGGGAGTTCACAGCAAGGAACGAAGAAAAGGAAAATGGAAGCTCTCGACTTTTGCCGGATCCCCGGAAGAGGGCATGTCATATATTCGGCTTCGTGGTTGGCCGGCTCAACCGGTCTTGGGATTTATTGTTATTTGGTTATTGGGACGGAGTTAGGATTCTTACTTCTGTCACTGCGGAATTCTCAAGGTACCATTAAAGCTTATTGGGCCATGCTATCATCCAACGCAGTAAGTTGATTGATTTCAATTCATTGTCTAATTAGGATTGAGATTGTGGTGATTGTGGTGTTTGTGGTGAATCCCATAAGTTACTTGGCAGGGCAGAGACCACCGGCTGTTTTGTACAGTAGATGGCAGTGTGTTTCACCTGATTTCCCTCCTGATTCCCGATTCCTGATATTTTTAAGACATATGAGCACACTTAGTTCCCAGGAAGAGACGTTATTACTATAGCTGAATATATGATTAGCAGCAGGTAGTCTGGTGACAACACTACAGTACCCTCCACCTCCAAGTTCGCCGTCTAATGATAATGAAGTTTGGCCTACAGCCCCTATAACTATGAAACATAGCACCAAGAGTGGTTCATCATGGCACCCAACACGTACACGATATGATAGGCTGTTCAATCCTGCGCCAGAGAGTAAGCAGGGAGTGCCAATGGCGTATTGGACATCTTGAAACCGAGGATGTTGATTGACCCCGACCGGGTGATGCTCGCCCTGAAACATGCTAAAACCCCGCATTCCAAGGTCCCTCTTTATGCGCAGTATGTTCCAATCAAGCTGGATACTACCTAGGATGGTATAGAGCAAAAACAAAATATTACCGAGTGCTTCGTTCGGCCAACAGATCTCTTTTCTCTGCTTTTATCCTAGCAGTGTGCTGGTCCCGCCATGCCGGGAGACCACGGATATGATTCTCGTACGCCCGCAGACTGCGACTTATCCTTCTACTCAGTCGAGTATGATGGACAATTTATACTCAGATCTGCAACAGAAATACGCGTGGCATTATGTTAGGCTTCCCGCTCTTAGACCTCGATATGCCACGCTTCCGTAACGCAATAGCCTCTTAGGCATACCTTTGATTGGTCTCGTGCTAGATCTGAAAGGGCCTCATCGTTCCAGACACTGCGGTTCCTGATAATGCCTCAAACATGCTAGGCACGACTGAAGGTCACGTTGAGGAGCTTTAGTCACCAATGAAGCCGATCCTTAACTACCCTCAGCCACCAGCCCTGTCATTAGAAAGACAGTCCGAGGGCACTATGATAAGTCAGGTCATCTTCGTACTCAAGATACTAAATTACCACTGGAGAGCTTAACTATATGAGTCCTTCCTGATGCTTTTCGTAATGTGCTAACGTGTGTGTGTCAAATCCAGGAGAGAGGGAACAGCCAGAGGGACTCGAAATACCACCGCCTCCCATATGCGGACGCCAACCTGCCCGCTTCCCTCTGCTGATCCTTGGGTGGGGGAGGTGATCATCACCACAATTAACCAAAGGTATAGACTACAAAAGTCATCAGAGCACATCCACCTACAAGGGATTAACTCGGGATGAGCCTCCCTCTGGTCAATGAACTGTCCCTCTATAACCGATGCACAAGCGACAGAGGCCTAGTGCACAACGTGGTGCACGGATACCCAACATTGACCAGCTTCAAATACGGGTCACTTCTGGGTGCATTGACTACCAACCCAGCGAGCTGGTGGACGCCTTTGTGGGACCTGTGGTGAGTTTGATCGTGGATTTCATAGCTAGGTTTATGGTTAGCTGGACTCCAGTATAGGATTCTTCGTCCTCGATGTTTACGGCCTCGCTGGTCAACAATTACAGCCACAGTACTGACATCTTGAAATGCAGTAATCCGAGCATCGATGGGTATTATATGTGGCTTGACAGATGTTCAATGTTGAGGTGCTCCCTGACCAGTCCTGCGTAGTCTTTGGGGTCTTCATGAATGACACGGTCGGCGGCAGTGCAATTATGATATTAGACCTATATTATAAAGGATCTTCCCATCGCAGTTGCTGTAATCAAAGCAACCCAGCGCTATTTTGAGTCTAACCTCGATATCCTCAGAAGGCTCAGTGATTGCAGCCCCGTGACGGCTACTGGGAATGGACACACCATGGTTTCATCTGCCTGGCTGCTTCAGCTGGACAGTCTGCCCTCTGGACCATCCCGAACTACGAAATCCATAGTGATTGTTGTGAATCAGCTGTCGAAAAACAATATAAAGTCGATGAATGGAATTTCAAGATGCTCAAGTATCTCGTAGGACCAGAGGCATGACTGATCGGTACCACCGATCAGCTGAAGCGAAGATATACCAGCGCATAAACTAAGTTGGAGGATGAGCCAGGCTACCTGCAAGGACAGGGGAATGGTCCCCCATATTTTCCGCAACAGATGTCAGGTCATTTCTTCCCTGACACAATGTCGAGTAGAAGTCGAGTCTGATGTATATCAAAATGGCTCCCTGGATTGCACCGTCCGAGAGAGAGAGAGAGAGAGAACCTGAGCACCTGGATGTTCTTTTCCCATACAAGCAAACATCTCGTAAACGCTGATCAAGCCGGGACGGATGCACGACACCGCATTGTTACAAGAACGAGGGATCGTTTCGGACTGGCAAACTGCAGACACTGCTATAGAGTCGGCCAGTCATACACATCCCTAGCCACCTGAAGGATTCCGAAATCAGGTCAGAACGTTAATCTCGGGCTCCAGAAAGCAGTGTAGCTATTTACCTTCCCGGAAATATGTGTTGAATAAGATGCAAGGCCTTGATGCCCTGGACCACTAGTGAACACACCTTTCTGTCCGACTTCGTCATATCTTGGTAGGGAACAAAGAGCAATAGGCCCCAAATGACTTCACCTTTCTTCAGTATAATGAATTACTGGTAGTACTCAGGGCTGTCAGTGAGCAGAATATGAATGGAAACAGCTCAAAGCCTCAGGCTCGATATCAGTAATTCCAAGCCAGCCAAGAGCCAATAAGCTTTACCTACGACAAGCAGTACGTGTGGCGCCTTTTTGATGCAGTGAGCGCAGATGGTAAGCCGCATAGTATCCGTACCTGACCCAAGAATCACCACTTCTACCGAAATTGACTGTTGTGAAAGCTCATTTCAGGTGTAGTACCAGGTAGACACGTGAGCTCCATTTGGCTGCTAAGTTAACTCTGCCCAGAGTCAGAGTCAAGACCAATTCAATTGTATTGAATCAAATACCCGTTGAGATCTTTCTGAATGTTCACTGAATCTGATCTACCCTCATGTCACGTGAGGATATCGATGCCCGGGGCAACAAGGTCAGTGAGTGGTGAATTTCCGCACTCACCGCCTGCCTGCCTTGCCGCAGCGCAGCTGTCGGCACCACCAGTTGCATGATCTAGTCAAAATCTCACTCTGCCATCACTTTTCTGCTATATATACTACCAAATTCACACCAGTGTCTCAGGAGAAGTGGAGACGCATGGCAGAAGTGGTGAAGCTGCTGAGACTTGACGCGCCTTAGCCGACTCGCGTCTTATTGTGGCTTGACGGTCGGCTTTTATTTGAAAGGACTCGCTAAACCTGCTCCGAGGGACACCTTTTCGATACACCCGTCTACGAACAATGGCCGACGAACATGAAACCCCATCCTCCGCGCAGGAGGAACCCCAGGTTGAGTCGCTTATCCAGGGACGCGCCAAAAGAAGCACTGCAGGGCTTCACATGTCGGCTCTTCTGGATGCTGCCGCGGACGACGACCTTGCACTTCTGTTCGAAGAAGTCGAAGATGACAATGAGTTTGCCGTGGATGCAGAGGAAATGGGCGGAGAGGAGGATGATATGCGCTTTGATACTTCGTCGGAGGATGAAGACGACCAGGGACCCAGCGCCAAGGACGACGATTTTGAAGGTGAACAGCAGCTACAGAATGAAGAGCGGGCGGATAAGAAGAAGAAGAGAGCGAAGGACGATCTACGATATAAGATAGCCGCCAAGAGAGTCAAGATCGATCCCACCGCCGTGTCCGCAGTGCCTGCCCCCCGACCGAAAAAGAAGTCCGAACGCGTTTCATGGATTCCGACCCCCGAAGAAGGGCCAACAAGGTCGTCGTCTCGTCGACAAACCATGCAGAACAAGGAACTCACGCATGCACGACTCAAAGATAGCGAGGAGAAGCGCATCCGTCTCATAGCGACCATGGAGGAGGCAGCGAAGCGGAAAGCCCAATTTAAGCCGAAGGAGATGACGCAGGCCGAACGTCTTGCCGAAGCTGAGAGGGTAGAACGGCACAATAGCAAGAGCCTCAACAGATGGGAGGAAATGGAGAAGAGAAAGGCCGAGGAAAGAAAAGCGAAGATCGAGGCGCTGCAGAACCGTCGTCTCGAAGGCCCGGTCATGTCATACTGGAGCGGTATAGCCACTTGGGCTGATGGTCGCTTAACGCGCGTCGGCAAAGTCGATATCACCCCCAAGCCAGAAAAGGAGGACACTACACGCAAGAAAAGCAAGAAGTCGGACAAAGAAGGGAAGAATGTGACGGAGCAAAAGCCGACCGAGGACGGTGCTACTGTTGGGCCTGCCACGTCGCAAGCAGCCCCTCCCGCTACCAACGAGGCCGAAAAACCCAAGGATCCAGTAGCAACTGCTGTAGAGGACCCCGTGAAGGGAAATCCCGAACCCTCAGACGTCCCACCAACTGATACCCGCCCCGTCCAAGAGGGCGATGGGCCATCAGAAAGCAAAACCACCAATGCCGATGGTGAAGCCTCCCCATGTGCTCCCGAAGCTGCATCTGCATCTGCAACTGCATCTGCACCTGCAGAGGCTTCAGCCGCTGCCCCGGAGCAACCGTCCACTCCCGCGCCCGTAGAGGCGTCGGGCACCGAGAAGTCGTCGGAATTGGCTCCTGTTGATGTTGAGCTTAAAGATATAGAGATGAAAGATGCAGAGCCCGTTCAGGATACGGCTTCTCCGGGTGGGGAAGCAGAAACCGACAAAGGAGAGAGTAAAGTCGAGAAACCCGACGCAGAGAAGCCAGAAAAGGCTTCAGAAGCCGCAGCTCAAGCTCCGCAGTCCTCAGCGCAACCCTCTGGCGACGAGACTTCTGCAGCCGAACCCGCAAAACAACCTGAGGTAGAAGTACCAGCTACACAGCCAAAACCCAGCGAAGCCACACAACCTACAGATGAAAATCCCAGCGGTGGAAAGAAGGAATCTATTACTGAGCCTCTTGCAGCTACCGGCCAAGTGGTAGAGGCAGTCGCAGCTTCGGAGGAGCTCTCGCCTACTGCAGTGCCGGCCGCTGCTGATGCACCTTCCCAAGCCGACTCACTTAAAGATGCCTTGATGCCAACACAGTCTGAGAAGGATACTCCCGAGGTGCGTGCTAATCAGCCAATTGTCGGCACTGCAGACGCACCACAAGTAGAGGTCCCTCAACCTCCTTCAGTCATTGAACAGACGGGACGCAATCTGACGATCTTGGAAAACTTTGATGATAAGACGGCTCAAAGTCGCGAGTTCAGCATTTATTTCAATGCGAAAAAGCCTCCGAGGCTGACCAGTATGTCTCTCTTCCCCTTGACCCACATGATGCATGCATTGTCCAGGAAGAAAAAATAGACTAACAAGCATGATAGAGATCTCCTCATCCCTTTGTGTGATCACATCACTGCCCTCCCGCTATCGAGACCCTGACACGTCTCTTCCATTCGCAAACGCCTACGCGTATCACGAAATCCGAAACGCCGTGTCGCAAAAGTTTAGTTGGAGCCCAATGCTTGGGTGCTATGTCGGCCCAGCTGGAGTTGCTGCACGTGGAGTGCCGGCCAGATTTTTGGGCGGACCTGAAGCAAAGGAGGAAACCTTGAAGGAGAGTGCACCACCCACTGCGGGCGACAAGGCTACCAACGATTCCCCTGCGACCAAAGCGGATGGGGAAGCAAAGGCTCCAGCTGCAGCTGAGGCCTCGAAGACCGCTACTCCTGACCCTGGTTCGGCTGCTGCATCTACTCCCACCCCGGCGGCCACGGGAGATCCAATGGCGGTTGATCGATGATTGGATGGCAGCCCGAGCTGCTTCCAACTTCCAACTTCCGCCTTCCTACCTCAATCTGTATAACACTATGATCCATTCAATGATACCCATGTCAATTATTACAATATGCCTAGAGCAATTGCACCAGGCTGCTATAGCCTCATACACCAATGCTCACTTTACCACACGCCAGTATGCTAGGAAAACAAATCACAGTCGAGGCGTGTTCGTATCCGGCTAGTCTCCTGAAAATGTGCAGTACGTTGATTAATGCATACCATAGTTGCTGCCGCATCGAAAGAAACCATCAAGGTGCTTCATGCATTGTGGATAGGTAGAGACCTGCCAACCAACCATCGGGCCACCATCAGTCAGCTAGTGTAGTATTGCTGCCTCTGCTTTTCAGCTCACAAGCAACTCGCCAGGAGCCAGCGTCGTAGAACGAGCAAAGTTAGTATCAGTAAAAGCGCAGCGGTCCACATGCGGCGTTCATAACGAATTTACCTCGTGTCCACACATCAACGACTCGAGGTATATCCCAGACGCAACATCTCTACTAAAATCCATCATCCCCATCTCACTACACAATCTGGTCAAACTAGAAGCATTCAGCATGCTCGACTGAAGTACTCATCACCACACCACAAGTCATTTAGTGGATATAACTACTGGTGACATGAACAAGAAAACCGAACCAGCCGTCAGGTCCCCACAAAGAACCTACCTACCTTATCTGTTGGTTGCCATATCCATATACTGTAACTTTGTAGTCTCGTCGAGTAGCATCCTTGGCCCTCCTCCTCCCCAACGTAGATTCTGCAGTGCAGCGCGCAGACAAGCCGGTTTGGGAAAGAAAGCCACTGCACTGCAGGATCCTGTTCCGTACCAGTCGGTACACGCGGAAGGGTCAGTGATGTTGCATTGGTGCGGAACCCTCCCCCCTCGCCCCGCGTCTGGGGTTGATTTTGAATGCGGGCGAGGGGCAGAGATGGAGAAGTTTCCTTGGTTATTCAATAAGACGGAAAGTGTTTGGAGTGCGAGATTTTCTTTTTATTTTACCTTCTGAATGGGTTATAGCGGGTTAGAGTTTGTTCTCGCCCAACGGGAGGGTGGGGAAGGAATGTCCTGTTTGGTTGCGTTGGTTGTATGTATGTGTGTGTGTGTGTGTGTAGATTGGTGAGGTGCGGTAGGGAAGGCTGGGTTGGCTTAGCTTAGCTGGAATGAAGATGTACTGTCCTGTCTACTGTAGGTGCTTATCTTGTGCCCTAATGAGGCAATTTGGCGTGTGATGGTCATGATATGATGGAGGGAGACGCGGGAGAGTCGACAAAAAAAAAACAATTCTAGAGAGAGAGAGTGGTGGATGAGCGATCTTCATGCGGCCCAGTGGAAATGTGAGTATTATCTTCTATGTATGTGTAGGATGGGACGGCGATTGCTGAGTTTGGGGGCTTTCAGAAAGATAGCAACTAACTAATCTATCTGAAGGACAAGGGCCAAGGGATTGGAGGGGTAGGTGCTTTACAGTACTGCATATAGTACTAGCCATGGCCATGGCTGCATCGCGTCGGCATTCCCGCTGAATGCAGTAATTTAGGTCGAAGATACAGCCAGTGCATTCATTGATGGAGGGACGGGAAGGGGAAGGGGAAGGGGAAGGGGAAGGGGAAAATAGCCGTTTGCGCTCTGAGTTGATACTGTAACTACTATTACGATAAACCCCGTCCTTGCAGCATGGAAGGAGCTGTTGTAGCAGTCACCAGGACTCGGAAATGCGATTTGCTTTTTGTTTGTTGAAACTGAAAATCTGTACATCATTAGGTAATGCAGGTGGAGTTTTGAAGTGAAGTGAGGCTGTCGTCAATGAATTCCCAAAGTCAAAAAAAACTATTCAACCCCCCGGGGTCAAACGTAAGCGACTTACTCATACCGACTCAGACTGGAGAAAAGTGGCTTCGCTTTGTCAGAAGTCCAGAACAGATCCTGACACGGTCGAGATCGGTGGACCTCGGAGTTTGAATGTGCAATGAGTCGATACTTGGTCCGGAGTTATTCGTCAGACAAGAGAAAAGGGAAGTTGATTCCTGGAACGACCGGGTGGGAATATCCATCCGCTGCGAGTCAATTATATTTTCATATCAGCATCGTAGGGGGAAGGCCGGCGAGAGTTCTGGTTCGATAGAGAAAAAATACTCATAAATGAGGGAGTCGACACAGTTTGGACAGACGGTGGTCGAGATAGGGTCCTGTAGTCTATTGTGCCTTGAATTGTGGTTGCAGTTATCATAGAACTGCATGGTGCGCTTGATGAGCGTGAAATTGCTTTTTTCCCTTCACTTCCTTTACCCCACCATCATTAACTCTGCGTTATCGTCTCAATGGCATCATAGACCACATCGCCTCCAGTTCGGGGGCCGGGCGATTATTGCCTCTCCGACTTTGTCTACTCCGTTGATCGCAGTGGACCTTGTAGGCGCAAGCCGTCGCGCTTCCTTTCCTTCCTCAGCCTGTCTCAGCTATTTTCGTCACCCTTGTTTATGAAGATTTGTCCCCTTTCATCAGAGCAGCATTGGAATCATGGAAGCGTTCCTGTTGTGGCTGATCTCGCCGAACTCTCTTTGCTTCTGTTCCCCTTCTCCCGATAAACACTAGATACCATTCCAGACATTTGTATTTATGGCGTCACACCCCCAAGGTGGATGAACCGGCGGAAAGATAAAGCATGTACTCCATAATGAGGTGCAGTCTCGAACCTTCCTTGTTTGCCCACCACCACCACCACCAAGGTCAACAGGTAGGGCGTGTACGTGTTGTACTACCGGCATGCACTGCATTCGAGCCATATGGCGCGATCATTGGATCTAAACGGCGGCTGATCTTACCGCACAGATCCTACTAGGGGTCGTCGCAATTTCAGATACGCATACTGCAGGAGACGACCTAACGACGGAGTTCCGCGCTGGAGGCGCACCACTAGTTACCATGTGTAAGCTTGTACGTAAAGCATTGGTCCATCCCTCCCCTGTACTCGGAGTCTTAGACACTGCCCTGGAGACTCTAGACCAAGAGCGGTGGAGTAGGAGGACTTGATTGACAGCTGACGCCCCTCGGTCGATGATGGGTGCCCGAATCAAAGAAGGGTGCCAATCTAGGCTGAGGGGGGGGGTTGATGGTGGGCTGTTGACGATCAGACCTAGAAGCCCCGCGTAGACCATATCGTCCGGAAAGCCAAGACGACATGTCATCCGGATACGACAGCATGATTGGGAGGGGTTGAGCTTTTTCCCTCTCGACCCGATAAGCGTGGTTCGGTCGGTTATGGAAAAATCCAGAGAGATCGGAGAATACAGGGTGTACTAAAGGTTGGTGGGAGGGTGATGTGATGTGATGGGCTAGGAACCAAAGCGACAAATGGCTCTGCTAAAACCAAGAAGCGTCATCACACTCAGTAGAGTAGTTGCCTAGGATTGTGGAGGAAATCAAGGCTCGGTGGACGTGACTCCGTAGGTTTAGTTAGGCTATCTCCAAGGACAGTACTGTACAGTAGTAGTACCCCGCTCCGGCAACGCAGGAGTGCCGATTGTAGGTATGCCGATTAGGATGATTAGAATTCCAATATAAGAATGCGGGATGGCGAACAACGGATCCGGAGAGGGCTGGAATCTAATTCTTTCTTCTCCTTCAATCTGACCTCAATTCTCTCCACCGGATCCAGAGCAGTCACAGCGTCCAGGTACTAAATTTAGAGACCATCCAGCGAAAATTCTGTTTCAACCAGCGGAGATCGATTGCAACGGTCCCCGGTGCGTCAGCCAGGACAGTAACTGCGGAGTATCCGTTACGAGTTACGAGTTACGAGTAACTCGACGTGTAACTATTGGACTGGACGATTAGGTCATCCAGGCTCCAGCTGGTGGTGAGGTAAGCAGGTGTCATTTTTGTTATGTTGCTCGTTGCTCGTTGCTCAATGGAGAAGACCATTGAGAGCAATTGAAGACGATTGAAGACATGATTGCGCGTCGAGTTGATGCCTGAGGCAACCAGGGGGGCCAATCCCTCCGTTCTAGACCGCAATGGCGTGACTTCCAAGGTGGACTTGACGTGCTCGGCGGTTGTCACCTCGCCCTGGGGAAATAATGCGCAATCGTTTGGGGAATTGGGGAATTGGGGAATTGGGAAGAAAAGCTGACCTTCTCATCTAGGTGGTATTGCTCTCTCTACCCAAGTATATGGATAGAGTTCAGTTCTAGAATCCCCCGCACTCAGTTATATTTACCATATCTTCCCCTTCTACCTCCCTCGCCCTCCCTCTGCCTTTCCTCGTCATACTCCCATCGGTTCATCGGCAATCGGACATTCATTCATCGATCGACTTCCAAGAAGGGACCTGAATCGACCACTGTTCTTATACATCGACGATTCTTGTGTCTTGTGTACCTTGTTTCGATTATCCCTTGGTCACGCAATATTCTCCGAGCGAATTTTTGGTTTTACTTTTCAGCCAGCTGCACGATAACCCATCACCGCCACTTAATAATCCCGCAACGGGATCACAACAACACCCACCCTTCTTTGGCATCAGCCGTTGCACGTGCAGTGCGGTGTACCCTGAGAACGATATCGTCATCGTCCTCCCTCATCCCCAACAATTACAAGAATAAAAAAAGGGGGCAGGAAATTCTGTTTTCTCTGCAAGCCAGACAACAACAACAAGCAAAAAAAAAAACAGTTTCTTGGTATGTATGCCTCCTCGTATCAGGCTAAAATCTATTATGCCTTGTTGGAAAGTGCCTTATCTCTCCCCACTCAGAGGCCTTTGATAACCGTCCAACAAGTCGGCCACTTCCCGTTTTAGTGGAACTGCGCCTTTATTTTTGTGACTGATCTGACCATTGCCGTGCCACTGCAGATACACAGATACACAGATACACCCTCTGAAAAGCTTATCGGCATCATTATCATCATAAAGAATTTGCAATCCGGCTGCTACATATTTGCCTCATTGCTGGGGTTCCCTTCCAAAAAAGAAACACCAAAAAGGGCGCTCAGATCTGTATTCTTAGGTCATTCCGTCGGATTGATCCAGCACATGCTTTCAATCATTGTCTCCTTTCTGAACAAGTGCGAGGCATTATTACCATCACGGGAGCTGCAATACCTCGCAGTACCACTATCCGAGACAGGCTGGTCCAGCTGGTTGGTCCAGCTGTGCACTTGACCACCCCCCCCTGCTAGACGCAAATCCCTCATACTCTGACCCCATCAGGGGAAGCTCTCGTGCTCCACAACTGGACGCGGCCTCCATCGGCGCAAGGTACCACCCGCCGAACTATCTCAGATAGAGCCACTTCGGTGCCTCTGGACGAGTATATTTTTTTTATTTTTATTTTTTGATTGCTCTACACATATACCCCTTCACCGCCATCCATGACTCAAGGCGCTTTTCATCACCGCCGCACACCCTCGGGTTCGAATGCCACTAAAGTGAGGACCTCCCGGCCGGCACTACATCGGAGAGGCACTTCCTGGGTGAATCATTCCATCTCAAAGCTAGGCTCTGGACAGCCCAACAAGCATTTGCAGGTGGAAGACGACCGGCAACCCGAGATGGCGGCCAGCTTCCTTAACTTCTGGTATGTACCTGGATTGCTTCTTCTTCTTGGCTTGCATTTTCTCTCTATTCTCTTATCTAGAGTTCACTCAAAGCTAATTGATCAACAGCGCCATGTGCGAGAGACAGATAACAGTGCCAGACAACACTCTTCTTTACTGCAGTGAAAGGTATGAGAATCTCCTTATCGTGCACAATACTTGCCAGTCACTGAGCACAGCTCCGTTGTTTAAATCCCACCTCATCCTCCTATCCGGCTTAAACATCCTGATACTCATGCTTACATTCGTCTTATCCATAGCTGCCGTCGCAAGGACTCCCACAAACCACTTTCAGCATCCTTCTCATCTGCTCCCTCCATGTCTTCCTCTTCGACTCCTCCGAGCTCTCCTCTGATGTCTCCGAGGATGATCGTCGCGCCCTTGACCCCGACAAGAAGCTCCACCAGATTGTCCAGCTCTGCCCGGATACCCGGCGAGTGGCTTGATATCAAGACGGATCAGGATCCCAGCGAATGGAAGCCTGTAATATCGATGTGCAATGGTGCTCATTCTGTGGCAACCTCGGATGCCTGGAAGTATCTGTCTCAGTTTCACAACGATGATCGTGGTGTGCCGCTGCGCCGCCCTGGGCTCGGTCATCGCAGCTCCGCCAGCCTGGCTACTCTCATGAGTAGTACAGGACCCGTTCCCTCGCTGACCCATACGCCGTCTACGGTCGCGTCGTCGTTCAGCAGCAACGCGTCGGATTATATGGGTCAGATGCACGATCCGGCATACCGTCCGTTGCCGCCGCGCCACAACCCGCACTTTTGCAGTTCGAGTGCGGCCAAAGGGGTTGAGCTGGTAGTTCCTCACGTGCATGTGCAGGCTGAGGACGTCTCCCCCGTTGACATGTCCAATGATGGGTCCATCTTTCCTGCCAGCAGTGCACTGTGGAACGAGAAGCCTCTCAACAAGACATCTACCTTGACCACAACCTTGGGTGCAGTGAGCTCCGATGTGCCTATGCGTTCTGTCTGAGCACTAGGTAGCTGTTTCGCGTACTTGGCATAGTTGTGTGTTTTGAGTATGCTCAATTCCTCAACCATACACACCTGGGTCGCGTGTCAACTGCAGCAGTGGTTTCATTATCCTATCCTTTTTTTTTTTTTTTTTCTTTTTATCATCAGTTGCGATCATTGGACAGGATTCATGATAGAAAGCATGCGAGAAACGAGATCATGGGCGATAGGCGTGGAAACAACCTTTGCTTTTTTTTTTCTTTCTTGAACATGGGAAACAGCAGCATATTATGGGATAGACTTTAATAAGCAGACAGGTG